>NC_079147.1:100829617-100864024 GCF_945859685.1 Eupeodes corollae
ATTTAGAGCTTATGAGGCTCTGTATCTTCATTCTTTAACCTCATCATCAAATTTTGGGTCTCAGAAGTTAGTTCCCCTAATACGTTTGCAGTCAAATTGGACTCTTTCTCTTTTCAAATTTATAACGATCCCTTTATATTTCCTAGTTTTTGGTGTGTTGTCCGCTCTTTCTCTAGTTTTGGACACCTTTTTAGGTCTTAATCTTCTGTCACGTCACCTTGTCAACAAAGGGTTAAGTGGATTTCGTAACTTTGTTGCATTAACCCTCTCCCAACAGTCTTCAACAGTTTCTTCCATTATCGGAATTTCAACCTCGTTTTGAGTCATGTTTTTGGAAACTACATTTGTACAAACCTGGCCACGTGGGGCAAAATTGTCCTTATCCCATTTCGTCGTGCCGTCAGTTTTTTTTGTCTTCCACCTCTGCGGAAAACACCACTTTGACAGCTTATTTTTTTAATTGTTTGATGCACAGAAAATATACTCGCACAGAGTAAATTTAAATACTCTCAAACCTTTTTAAAAAATCAAGTAGGCTATGTTCTAAATTTTAGATCTTCAGTTGAGATTTAAAACAGTAAGGGAAATCAAATGTCAACTTGTTTCTCATCTCTCAAGTTTCTGTAACTCTAAATTTGGTCAACTTGAGAGTGTACGGCAAGTTGACAAATAGTGAAGAAAATGGCTCTTAGTGTAGTGAACGATCTTTTAATGACAATAATGTGACACATGGTGGTTTGAACAAATTGCAGAACAGCCGAAGTCATGTATTTTTGTATAACACGATTTTTAAAAATTGTCCACTACGTAGTCCATTTGATCAGTCCAATTATTCCCTACTCTTTACAGTATATCTGGTCGTATGGCGTCATTGGTGGCTTGAACATTGATATCCAATGCTCCAGGAATTGCTTGTGTGTTGATTTAAAGCCAATGACTTAACATGACCCCATAGTATGTAATCGGGAGCGATAGTTTGCACAAACGGTTGGGCAGTTAACAATACTACTTCTTGAAGTAAAGTTTTTAACCCAAGTGATTTTGCAATGACCTAGGATCGTCGATCTTAAGCTGATACATTTTTTTAAAACAAAAACGAATCAGCATAACTCAATAGCACTCGCCCTAAAGACTGCCCTTTCTCATTTCGTACCAAAACCATATAAAAAAAGTCAATTGGATTCTCTTATGGCTTGAGTATTGTCCATAGAAATTACACGTGTGTGTACACCGGTGTACTGACACCTGGCATTGCATTCCGACACTCGGCAAACCAAATCGTACACACATTGGTTGTGAAAAAGATCAGAATGAGTAACGTTGAAACTTGAAGCTTGAAGCTTTTATTTAAACAACTTGCAGCGCACCACACTCAACAATGATCCAGATGCAATTGAATAGTAAATGTGCTTACCCATCCCCATTAACATTTCACAGATCGAGACACCGACACAGAAAAATCAAAAACTTTCTAATTCGTCCGTGTCTGACACCGAAAACGGTATCTGCTACAGGCACCACACAGCTCACATTTGTGCACAAGTGCAAACACAACTAGTGTGGTGTCTGTGGACCGCCTTACTTCATATACGATAATTTTGTAATTTTCTGCAATTTCATTAAGAAGATGAATTGACAAATCTTACTTAATTATTGGTTCTTAAGAAAGGTTTGAACTTCACAGCTTTCTTTATTTTAAAAATGTTAAGAACACCCCTAAAGTTCAGGATATCTTTTAGCTGAATGTATCTTATGAACAAATAATGCTTTTGACTTTAATAAAACAAAATTAGAATGAATTTTAAAATACCAGTTTTAAAAAGGATTGAATATAAATTTACACTCAACGTGGACAAAATGGTGAAGTACAGGTTTTCGTTCTTTTGCCGTACTGCGAGAATGTGAAATATCTTACCACACCATGTCTTTCTCTGCCATATCAATTTTCATTAATTCAAAGCCAATCGACTTCTAAACCTTTTATATTTTTTATCCTCTGCCTTCTTTACTCTCACTGTTTCTAAGACATATTGGAGGCCACACAGTCATTTTAATATGCGCATATTAGGCACTCAAGAAAATTCACATCAACATTAACTTCGATATAGAAATTGTAATTACCAAACAAATGTTTTTTTTAGTAAAATTCTCAAAATCGATTTATAACCATTTTCTTAGAAATCCTTAGGTGAATTTTATAGACTGTTAGATTTTAAGCATTCCATTGTTAACATAATTAAATTTCACTTCCTTCTTATTTAACGGTTTATTAAATAGCTTATATAAGATTCATGTCATAATATAAAATAAATTAATATCTAACAATTTTCTAGGAATAAACATGGGATATAGGGATAAACCTTTATTTATAAATTGTGCAAAAACTCCACTATACATATCACTCACTTGTCGATCGTCTCTCTAGCCTCTCAACTTATCCATATCCATCCATACAGATACTTGTACCTATAATATAAAAACTAAGACCTCTTCAATTACAAACAAATTATAATTAATTTTTGTCTTCCTTATTCATAAATATGTATGTGTGTATAATGAGAGCATAAGACAATATACATAAATATTACTCTCACCCTTATTATATACGCAACATACATATAACCGCATTATTATATAGCTAAAAATTAATTAAATAAACCCCATACTATGGATATTATCTCACCGCTTAATAGGGGGATATATACATTGTACATATAGATATAAGTATATATGTTTATGTATGAAAACTTTCACTATACCTAAGTCCTATTTATTGCCCTATAATAGTGTATATCTAATAAAAACCTCCTTAGTCGTCCTCCTTATACCGCATCATGGTTCCTTGGCTCTCGTTTTAGAAATGTTTTCATATACACTTCCTCGTTCTTCTGTACTTCTTGTTCTCATATCCGGTGCCTAGCTAGTGGCGGATTATTATTAAAAGAACTTCTAAGCAACAATGTAGGAATAGTAAGACTTATCTTAAACTAAAAAAAAAATAAAAAAAAAAACTGAAATAGTATCTCCGGATTAAGCCTTGATGGTAACACTATTGCCAAAAGTGGTGAAATTCTTTACCAATGACGGAAATGTCAATATCATCCTGGAAGTATCAAAAATTTAACATTTAAACAAGGGAATATTCAAAATCTTAATCCACTATCATTCTGTGACCAAACACACTTAATAAGACTTTATCCGCGTTGCCGTTTAACATTAATCAACTTTGAAAAAGCAATTGTCGTCACTTTTTCATTTATTAGCTTGATTCTCAAAACCACCAGAAAACAGTTATACAAATTGAAGATTTTACTGTCGAAGGCTTCCAAAGTTTTTAGAATCTAATAACTTCATATCAAAACCTTGAGGACCGTCATCGAGCAGTGCGTTGAATATCATCGATCACCTGCTGTTCAACGGTTTTGAGAATGGTTTTGACAGTGCAAACGAGGAGTTTACTGTTAACCTTTCTTGCTTTTCATAAAAGTAGTATCACGGATAAACTCATTGCTATTATAAAGGTGACTTATGTGTGATGTCATAAACGATGGTAGGTTGTTAGAAGAGTTTGAAGTCTAAAGTGGAGTCAGACAGGGCTGCACGAATTCTGTAATTATGTTATTATTAGTGATCACTGAAGTGTATCGGGCAGCCTTGTCAGGAAACAGATGAATAAGGTGGACTCAGACAACAAACCTAGGTAAGGTTAGGTTAAAGTGACTGTCCGTGATAGAGTAGGACACACTTAGGCCATTTTAATGCTCCATTGTGATACCACATTAATCTTGACGCTTACTTCTAACCTAAGATCCCTTACGAAACGTGAGAGCCTGATTATCATAATACAATTGAGATCGTTTAGATCGATAATTCTTGCATTTTTCAGTTAGATCAGGGCATTTCCAGAGGAGGTAAGGAACTGTTTCTTTCACTCATCCATACAGCTTCAACAAAAGTTATTTGAGATGAGCCTACAGCCACGAAACGTGCTTTCCTATTACGCAGTGCCCGGTTGTGACGACGATCATAGAGCTTATATGCGATTTGCTTAGAGATAGTTAGCACCTTCAACGCTTTAAATCTAGTGTAGGCCAGATGTTTAAGAAGCTGACATGTGGTGATGTTATTCCACCAGATGTTTGCTTTCTTCATAGCGTCTCGCATTAGCAATAGTTATTATCTATCGATTGGTATACCAGCATTTGCCAAACGTTGAAGAATGGTGTACCATCCTGGCGATCTCATCTGCCTTACAGTTTCCTGAAATCTATGTACGGCCCGACAACCAGCAAAGGTAAATATTAAACTGTTGTTCCATCTCCATTTGAGATTGTCGACATTTATGGACTGTTAAAGAGTTTGTAGAGACAGAGTCCAGAGATATGATAGGGGCCTGACTATTTGAGAAAATATGATAATCAGATGTTGATATCACGTTTACTTGAAGCCATTGCAATACTTTCTTTATCGCCAAGAGTACCACCTGGAACACGCTACAATGCAATGAATAGGAAGGCGGAATGAGTTTGTAGTCTTTCAGAATGCACCCCTCCAACAAGCCATTTCGTTTGTTTTGGATCTATTTGCGTAAAACTGACTCGTCTTCCAGGAATGACCTGTTTTTCCAGGAAGATCTGGAAGGTTTAGAAATCTGAAACTTTCTGTCTCATAGCAATCGGAGGATCGTCTAGCATTTGTGCTTTGGAATTGATTCTAATTACTTAAGGATTACTGAGTGGCCAAACTAAACCACTGCGACGAAGCTTTGTGTCGAAAAGCAGAGCTTGAAGCTATTTGTTTCCCAAATATATCAAGAGGTGTTAGGTTAAGTAGGATATCCAGTGCCGCACATGGGGTCGTGCGAAACGACCCGTTTACACATAGACAAGCTGAACGCTGGGCTTTATTAAATATGTCGTTCTATAGCTTTTTCTGAAGCTGTCCCGACGTTTAGAAATCTGAAACTTTCTGTCTCATCGCAATCAGAGGATCGTCTAGCCTTTGTGTTTTGGAATTGATTCTAATTACTTAAGAATTACTGAGTGCCCAAACTAAACCACTGCGACGAAGCTTTGTGTCGAAAAGCAGAGCATGAAGCTATTTGTTTCCCAAATATATCAAAAGGAGTTAGGTAAAGTAGGATATCCAGTACCGTACATGGGGTCGTGCGAAGCGACCCGCTTATACATAGACAAGCTGAACGCTGGGCTTTATTAAATACGTCGTGTTCTATAGGTTTTTCTGAAGCTGTCCCGATGTACATTAAAATCAGTGTGATTAACGATGTGTGTTACTGATGTATGATTCGGGGTTGTAAGCCCTATTTGTTACTAATAGCTTTTTGCAAGAAACGGACCTAAGTAATAACTCGTACAGTAGCTTTTTTAGTAGTTCTTGTATACCGAATGTCCAATTTAATATTTTTGTATACAACAAGACACAGGTACTTACTCTCTTCTGAGAACTTTAAGTCGATGCCCTTATTATAGGAAGGTTAACATATTATGGAAGTTTGTATGTCTTCGAAAACAAAACTAATACGGTTCGGTTGGTTGACAACCATATTCACACCGATCAGCTAGCTCAAAGTATTAGTTTATCTAAGGCATTTTGCAAGAGTTTTAAATGCTTTCCTGAAAAAGCTAAAGTAACGTCATCCGCATAGACAATCACTCTGCAGCATTCCGCATCCATACCAGTTAGGATTTCATTTTAACCCAGGTACCAGAGGAGATATAATACGCTCTACTAAAGAATCTTCTAGAAAGAGAGTTCACTAGTTTTGAGTTTATTTTTCTGCTAGTCAGCTTCAAATGAATAAAAACCCCCAACGAACTTTCTCAGTTCAGAGACGTTAGTGCAGATGTGTTAGTGTATGTGTAAAAAGTGCCTTCGATGTCAAGGAAACCAACCATACTGAACTTTCTATGATTGAGGGATTCAATGGTGCGTACGATTTACCTTTATAGAAGGCATATTGAGTCTTGTATCAATACTTGCCCCTTTAATGGATATCAATCAGTTTTTCTAAGATATTAAGAATTAATGATGGTAGACTCATAGGTCGTTTACCTAAAACATCTCGAATATGCAAACAAATGTATGCTGTCTATGTGCTTTTCACGCATTTATCGGAAAATATAAGACTGTGTTTGGGATGTTGTCCAATACTTATTTCTGCAAACATTAGACAACATTGAGAACACTTTTAGCTACCAATATTCCGCTCAAACATACAATCATTTCTATCATACGGATGGAGCTCCTAGAAAATAACAACAAAGCTTACCTTTAAAGTGCTGAAATGTAGACCTTCATTAATAGGTCTACGAAACATCTTAACCCAATGAATAACTGCACAGGGTACCTACTCATTGACCCATTGACACTATTATACAAAGGCCAAGAATGCAGAGGGTTCGGGAGACCAAAAATGACGTTTAGTAGAAAACGCGAGGAGGAATTATAGAAATTCGGGAAGAGCTATAGAGAGTTCAAAATATCAGACGAAACCGCACGGGATTGTGCGTAGGAGTTATTCATGACCTAATTAGGTATCGCAACAGTCCGTAGAGAACCAGAGCCTAGCGACTTACAACTCCCAACCATTCCTGTGTGCGAGTAATTGCAGGGATGGAGGGGAACTACAGTTTATATGCCGAATCCAAACGGCTAATTTTAGAAAGCACTTTTCATTAAAAGAATTACTCTTGGAGAATTTATCAATTCCTCTTAAGAGTCAGTACCCATGAAAAAAAAACTTTAGGTTGCACACTGCACAGGCAGGGATCGAACCTAAGACCGCTCGCATGACATCATGCCATGGGTACTTCATGACCTAAGTCACTATAGGAATCATGGAATTTATTGGTCTAAGGATCTAAGTAATAACCTTACCATAAGTTTAATTTGGAAACAGGTCTACAGTTTCACATTTCCTTAAAGTTGGCAACCATGTACGATTCATATTTTTGTTATCTCCTGAGAATAGTTTGCCTAATGTAAAAACTTTGATGAAAACTAGGAAACAAAGCCCAGAATAAGGAACAAGCAAAAGAAGGCAAAACGAAGGACGCCCATAGCCCATAGTATATAGTAAAAAATAGTCCAAAAAAAAAAAAACAAAAAACAGACCAAAGTAAAAACAAATATAACAGTAACCTATTCAGAAGAAGAAATTGCTAATAAAACAGGATGAAATACGTGCGGTGACGTGGCGTGAAGACTCTCTTCATGTCGAGAGATATCGGAGAAAGCAAGAAAAAAAAGAACGAACCATCCTTCCTCTTTTTTTTGTTGAAAAAAGCCCATCGGTTCAGCAGGA
Organism: Eupeodes corollae; assembly: GCF_945859685.1. Taxonomy (NCBI): domain Eukaryota; kingdom Metazoa; phylum Arthropoda; class Insecta; order Diptera; family Syrphidae; genus Eupeodes; species Eupeodes corollae. The sequence continues at coordinate 100,836,942 of NC_079147.1, forward strand.
AGCGTGCCTTGCCCGTGCAGACCTGGAACAAAAGTTTTATGCTTTACTAGAGATAGGATAGAATATCTGTTGAGTGGAATATTTAAAATCCTTAGGGCATTTTCTCATGCCTTATATTGGTGGTGTGCATATAGTGCATCATCTATCTATTGAAAAGGAGTGTTTTCAAAAGAGTTGTTTAAAAAATAAAAGACAGAAGTTGAATCAGGTTTTTTGGAAGTTTCTATCCCTATTGGGAAGGTTCACTATATTTTATAAAATGAATCCTTGGGGAAAGTTGATCAGCTAAAAAAAAAACTATTTAATTTATATTTTGGTTTAAAATTCGAAATAGAGAAAGTGTAAGAAGTTTGTTCAAGGCATCTCACAATCAAACATCACAATCCAACCGAGAAATCACCTTGAGTTTTCGTCCGCACTCTTTCTCTGAATATTTCAGAAACTGACCAATTTTTCCACAAAAACGCCCTTTCGCAGCAAAAACCCCAGCAAGTAAATAGTTTTATTTATCCTTCCACTCCATAATACCTTCAAAAAGTAAATTTAACTTTTAGCACCCTACACTTTGTTTTTATATACAATATTTAGAGCTTCAAACGATACTTTTTGTAGGTGTGGTAAAGTTATTTTAATTGAATTTTAAAGGATGAAAATGATGAGAATGCAAGAACCAACAAATATTCGGCAGTCCAAAAGAGTTTTTTTAATTTGTTTTTATTTTAATATTGGGTTGTTTGACTTTGCGGTTTTGGAATAACAAAAATAATATTGTGCAAAATGGTCGAATAGTTGAAGAAACAAGGAATTCACAATTCAATATTAAATTTTAATAATAAACTCCAATTAAAGTTAAGTTTCGACGTAAAATTTTATTTCTTTCTTCTTCGAAATTACAGTGCCGTTCGAAAAATGTTGGTTAAACTTTTTTTTTCAATTTTTCGAATTTGTGTTAAAATAACAACATATTTTTTAATGGGGTTTTGTTTAATTATGCGGTTCAAATTGTTTTATGATTCTGTCCCTAGTCCGGCTAAGTAGCTTTTTTAATTCATCAACTGACTCTGGGAGCTTTTTCGTAATCTCAAGTTTCATTATAGACCAAATATTCTCAGTTGGATTGAGATCTGGACTGTAGGGAGGCCAACTTAGTACATCGATATTATTTTTAGCCTTAGAAATAGACATAATACTTTTAGCTTTTCTTAAAGCTTAGTACTAGTCAGTCATGGTAAAAATAAGCACAAGTTCTTACTAACAATTTTGGCTGTATGACAATGGTTTTTTGTGCTGTTGAAAAATAAAACTGCAGGTGTTCCAAAAAGCTCTAGCACCGTAAAAGGATAAAAGGATCCCCACACCATCATTCACAAAATGCAAGAGCTTAGTCTTTCATTTTTTTCGAGGAAGGATCCTCCCATCTCCAACATGGGGCTTGAATTTTGATTTGTCTGAAAAGAGTCCAATATATAAGCTTCTGAAGCCGCAGCCGAAGCAATCGGTTTTCTTTGACTCTTTGAAGTCCAGCTATCACAAGCCTTTTTCTCACTGAGCTTGACAAAATTACTTTGCCTCTAGCTCGATGCAAATCGTTTTCAATGTCCACCGAAGTCCTGAACCGATGACAACTACTGTACAAACCCAAAAAACGATCTTCGTTTTTTTTTGCCTCCCTGAGCCTATTTTGACAATTGGACCATTGTGTAAACCATAATCTTCTCTTAAAGAACGATATGTGGCTGTGCCAGAATCACCATTTTTGTAGTATAGCTTTTAAAAATTTCTAAGCGTTGTACGAAAGTTAACAGATTAACCGATAACCCGTTATAATATAAAATTTAATGAAGGTCACTAGGGTTATTGCTTCGTGCGATGTTTTAGGTTTATCATGTCTATGGTACAAAACCTACTCACTTAGTTTTTTTCAGAGTCCTTTCTGCATATTTCTGCATTATTATCGTTATTCGCTCTGTCTAGTTTTTAATTATTGGTAATGTAATTTGTTTATATTTCAATAAAATTATAATAATAATAATAATATCGTTATTACAAAATTTATTTGCAGTCGATATCTCCACTGGTTATTGAGGCATTATCGACAAATTTACGGGCCGAACGCACGAACGCACGTACACACCACGTACAGACATTTCCCTAAAAACCTCTTAGTTAGATTCTATTGACCTTGAAACGTAGAGAAATGTCAACATTTTGAATTCGACAAACGGGCCGAATACGATATGTTAGTTCCTATAAATAAATAAGATGGCGCAACAGTCCGTTTGGAACAAGGGCCTAGTGCCTTACAACTCTCAATCAATCCTGTGTGCGAGTATTGTTGTCAGGGATGGAAGGGACCTACTGCCGCTCAAGAGAGCACTTTCAAAATACTCGTCATTCGGATAGAACGCTCCGAAAATTGAATTGTTGTTCGAAGACAAAGCTCTTGCAATGTGATCTCGAACGTCAGCCGTTTCGTCAGAGTGAAGGCTCCTCTGGTCCTGGTCAGAGCAGCATTTATATGTCTGTCGAAATTTAAATACTGATCTATCCAGATACCGAAGTACTTCACTACCCTTTTGCTTGTTAATCGCTGCCCGTGAAGATCAACGATGACCATCTTGCGTCAATTCTTGCACGTATCCCTCGTGGTCCTAGCCAATGGAGTCCGGAACAGAATTGTCTCCGACTTCTGGATATTTATTTTCAGTTTCCAGTCGTCGCAATATCGCTGATAATTCTAATAGCCTCAACCTTTCGGGCCGTTCTGTACTCAATTAGATCGTCGGTGTACGCAAGACTACCTATCAGATCGCTGGTGTAAATGCTGAAGACAATCAGCGAATTTACCGCTCCCTGTTGAAGACCATTTTTAATGAAAAATGTTGTGGTAAAAGTTACGTAGCCACTTTTAACAACAAACTTTCTACTGTAAAGCATATCATACAAATACAACAATAATTTTCTTATTTGGCCTGCTCAGCTTTGGATAAAGACCCTGAAGCTCTACTTTTGTCATTAACAAGGGACTTGGTCCCGTTTTCCCAGCAATTATGGCATTTTCCAGGTCATAATCATTGAACCACATGAAACCGCGGTTCTCAGATCGCCATTGTGTCATATCATTTCGAAGGTAATCGTGATTAAGTATAGCTCTGTTTTCACAGTCGTGGTTGCTGGAAAGCAACTTCCACCGACCCCACTTTTTCCTTCAGATCTTCAATTATGTAAAAGTCATCGTCACAGATTATTTCTTCTGGATCTATTTGCGCTGTCCTGAGTACGTCTCTGTTCTTTTCAGTTCTTTACAGTTTCAGACTAGGAAGGTCATTAAGTCTTCATGCCATGTATAAATAAAATTAAAATTGTCCATGTGTTGGGGAAAGTGATCCCTATAGACGGGGAGGATCGTTGATGGAGTTGGCCCTCGGAGGATTTGCCCACCCTTTGTATCCGACGGATACCACCTTGGCTACTACACGGTCCCAGTTCTTGTTAATTGACAACCCGTTGTTCTCCTTTACCAAAAGATTGGCATTTTTCATTGACGACTTTAGTGTCCTAACCTCCAAGTCTTGTGGGGCTGTAAGTCAAGATTTAGAGTCTTGTCAGTAAACCACTCTTGTGCCTACTTTTTGCGTTAATAGTCGTGTTTCTGTTAACGCACTTACCATCATTCCACGGGTACTACACACTTTTTATGCGTAGTTAAAAAAAACTAAAATCGAAATCCTTTATTGTATACTCACTTATTCTTAAGGTGGACTGACCGGGATTGACCGGGCCTATACGAACATTTGACTTCACCCAGCCCAGTTCCAGTAAGCTATCTAAAGTTTAATACTCCAAGTTCCATTTCAGTCTACATCTATGCAGACATAACCAAAAATCACCTGAAGAATTTTTCTCCGTGAGCATTTAAGTATGCTCATCTTACCTTGAAAGATAAATGCCTAAGTACCACAAATAAGAATCGCAATGTCCTCTTATATAGGTTGACTTTAATTGCTTGACTTTACTACTCTATTGCCTTTACTACTCTATTGCCTTCTGAGTCCAATTTAAGCGCTGGTGACGTTGTTTGAATTTATAGTGGTGCATAGGTCGACAGAGTCTTCATAACTACCTCAAAGTTATAGCTGTCAGTAGTGACAGCAAAACCAAGTATAAAAGTCATTGACCACGCAAATGCTCAGAGATGTGCAACTGACTTCACGCTTTAATCTTTCAATTATGTCAAAATCATGGGACGTATCCGAGTTATTGGACGGACGTTAAAGATTGTACCTAAAGTGTTGACGGTTGAGTTTTGCACAATTCTTTCCAGAACGATGTTGAAGATGTGTCACATGACACTGCATCATCGCCATGTCCAAAGCCTTTTCCAACATCAAAATTATCGGTGAAACGGTCCAACCTTCATGTATCCTAAATCCTAAATTTTCCATCGTGATTCAGTTTTACAGAAATTCGAGAACTAAACTGAAGCCTTGTAAAGTTCTTCTCTATAGTTGCTGTTATACAGGGCTTTAAAATCGATACAGAGATGGTGGGTATCGAATTAAAGTTCCGTTTTTTTTTTCTTCCAAGATCCGAACCTATGAGATTGTTGACGAAAGGCTCCAGACGTACCAACGTATCACATCATTGATATTTAGGAGAATTATGCTTCTGTAGTTGGCGCAGTTCAGAGAGTCTCCTTTCTCGAAGATTAGGCAAATTATGCTGAGGTTCCACTCATCGGGATACCCCTTGCTTAGTCGTCGTCTGCTGTTTTGAATATATTTTGTTGCGTACTTTTACGAAGAATATGTATCTATATGTAAAAAATTAAAAACAACTCAAAGTTTTCAAATGATCATAATTTTTCCATAACAAATGAAACAAGTTTCTTTCCACTTTAATATTCAAAAAGCTGGAAATTGTTTTAATTTTAAAAATTCCTTTTCAATTTAAATACATTATTTCAATCTGTTGATGAACTCCTACAATTCAAATTATTTTCAAAATTGGATTTTATTTGAAATAAATTGCCATACAGTTATCTTATATTGTTTTCACTCGACCATGAGACCCCATCGATTTAACTTCAATTGAAAAAAAGGATAAAATGTAAAGATGTAAGAAGCTTTATCAATTTTTTCAATTACATATAAAGTAGGTACATGTATTTTACATGTACATGTATTTTACATGTTCCTATTTGAATTTTTAATAAAAAGGAAAACAACTCAAAAGGTGCTAACCTAACTAATCCTTATATTGTTTGTGGCTTGATTGATAATAGGTATGGAAATAGTAAAATCATTCTATTCAACTTACCTTTGCTAATCAAAAAGGATTTGTAGGAATATCAAAATATATCTGCACAAATACAAAGGGATAAATAAATTTTAGATCTTAAATATTTTTGATCTCTCATTTTAAATTCAAAACTATACGAGGAGGTAAGTATTTTAGTTCAAAAACCTATAACAACTTCGAATCTAGGGTATTTGTAGGTAAGAGATTTTGATATAGCCAAAAACAATTACAACCAGATTGTAAATTACATAGAGCCTTTTCACAATCTACATCTATGTATATCTTTACCCAACTACAAACCTAAGGATCTTTTTTGAGTCCTTGTTTGGGAACACAACCTACTTGTTGTTTTTGTTTTGCTATGAAAATGTTCATAAACAAATCATAGAGCTGGCTTATAGTATGTTTGTATTTGTGTACATCATAATGAATAAATTCCCAACATACATCTACACGAGATATAATATTGCTGCTCGGTTATCCTTTCAATTAACCAAAAACAAGTTTACTTGTTCACGTAATCCTTTTCGAAATTCTTGCATATCAAACATATAAGTATATACAATATTCATATACTGTGAGCTTGATTATAGACCTGCTGACGATGAAGCCTTTAACTTTCAGTTCAGTAGGGAAATCAATTGAACGAATCGATTTTATGTCCGTCCACATAACAACGGAGAAAATTTCCCATCGCTTCAAGGAATACCGAAGAAGCAATCCTCTTCCTGATGCAGCAGGACACCTTAAAAACAAAAAATACAAAAAAAAAATAAAAATGTTGATGATGGAGTCTTTCGTGCTGGGTTCGGAGTCGGAAATTATAGTTCAGTACTGAAAATTAAGGAATGTACCCTAAAATGAGTGATTAGCAAATTATAGTACATTGGCTTAGAACTCTATGTCTTGGTAATTTAAGTTGGCCCTGTAATAGTTGCTTTATATCGGGTTTTTCAATAAGAGCCTCACAAAAGTTTTTATATTTAAAAAAAACCGTTTTGGATATCAATAAAATTTTGTATTCCTGTGAGAGCAGATTTGATGCTTCTATGTATGGAACTCGATTTCTTTTGCTTGGCCAACACGGGCACGCTTGCTGAAGTCCAGACGCTGAACCCAATTTTCGACGGTTTTCAAGCATAAATCGGCCGATACTTCTTCAATTTAACGTTCGCTATTCGTGCGAGAGGTCTTGGGTTCGATCCCTGACTGTACCACCTAATGTTTTTTTTCACGGGTACTGCCTCTTGCGAGGAATCGACAAATCCTCCAAGAGTAATTCTTGTCATGAAAAATTGCTTTCTCAAATTAGCCCGCTCGAATTCGGCATATAAACTGTAGGTCCCCTCCATCCCTGCAATAACTCCCACACAGGAATGGTTGAGAGTTGAAAGTCAGTAAGCCTTGGTTCTCTACGGATTGTTGCGACACCTTATTTGTTTATTTATTTATTCGTACGAAGTTCTTCAATCGTCGTCACTGGCTTGTTGGCATAGACTATAGACTTGACGTAACCTACAGGAAATAGTCTAACGCCGTCAAATCGCACAACCGAGGCGGCCAGCGACTGAACCATTTCGTGAGATAACAGGTTCCTTAAAATTGGTTTCAAATTAATTGATTGTGACATTCGCTGTGTGCCGTCCTGTTAGAAATACATGTCCTCCAAGTACATGTCATACAATTGAGGCCAAAAATATTGAACGGTAGCGATCTCCATTAACAATAATGTGCCGGTCTTGATTATCGCGGAAAAAGAACGGCCCAATAAAGCCGACGGCCCATAAACTACACCAAACGGTAATTTTGTCGGGATACAAAGATGACTCATGGATTACGTGTGGATTGATGCCTGACCAATACTGCATATTTTGTACTGTTGGAACCACATGTTCTCCAAGTCTATGTCATCCAATTGGGGCAAAAATATTCGTTCATTGAACGGTAGCGATCCCCATTAACAATAATATGGCGGTCTTGATTATCTTGGAAGAAGTACGGTCAAATAACGCCGACGGCCCATAAAGCACACCAAACCACGTTTTCGGGATGCGATGATAACTCATGGAGTACGTGTGGATTGCTGCCTTACCAATACCGCATATTTTGTTTATTGACGAAGCCATTTGGCCAGAGATAAGCCTCATCGCTGAAAACGATTTTTTGATGAAAATCCGAATAATTGGCAAGTTGTTGCTTGGCCCAATTTTCAGTAACATATAACGCTTCTGGTGGTCAAGTGGATTCAGTTCATGGGTCAATTTAATTTTATAAGGATGTGGGCCAATATCTTTTCGCAAAATTCGCCACAACGACGTGACGTCACAGAGATTCCCAACGATTGAGAACGACGTGTAAGAGAAACATTTGGGCTTTCTGCAACTCAAGCCTCAGACAAAGCAATATTCTCCACATTACGGGCACTTCTTTGTCTCACTGGCACAGGAACATTTTGTTCTATGCCTGTGGATCAAATGTTTTCCTCTAGAGACTTATCTCACGATCTTCTAGGACGATTATGACGGCCATAAATTGGACGTAGCAGTCTTAACGTCGAGGCCACTGCCTCCAAATTTCGGTAGTAAATTTTAATAATTTCGTGGTATTGGCTCGTATATCTTTCTATCATGAAATGGCAAAACTTACTGAAGAGAAATGTCTAAAGAACGGCAAGAAGTATGGCTCAACTTTTGTAGCGTCCCTGTTAAAGAACCCTGTACTTTTGTTGTACTTTTCTCTCTTTCTGTTCCTTAAACCTTCCAAATGATGCATGATTCCCAAACCTTTAAAATCTTTAAATCTACTCCATTCGGAGTAAAGTCCGAACACTAGGTGGTGCAGTATTGAACTCTTCACTATAAATACCAATTTTTACTCAAAAAGACAGAGAGACAGTTTGGCCTCGTACACAGAATTAAAAATGTTCAAAACATTTCTGTGTTTTGAGTTATAAATTATAATATACGATTACTGCATGAACGGAACCTGCCTTGCCTACAGCACTAAAAACACTAAAAACAGGATAAGGATAAAATATGTACTATAGAAATACCGGAATTTATATATGTAGGATTTTAACAATAATTAAAAATACAAAAGCTGCTTGCAGTGGTTGTGTGATTTTCAAAAACAACATCAAATAGAGTCCATGTACAGTACAGTACATTGTACAGCACCATAACCTTGTGTTAGTTTCATTTTCAATGACAACACATATTTAAGTGAAGTTAATTGATAAATATGTGTACAAATAATGTGAAAAAAATGTTTATTTTTAAACATTTTGTAAATAACAAAAAGAAGGAGTTTGGAATTTTAAAGTTCAACAATGTTCATTAATGTTGACACAATGACACACAAAACACAATGAACATTGTTTCCTGCAATGACAATAGCAAACGGATGGTATAATATTTGGAACAATTCTATATCAAAAATAAATATATGTATATATGTTTTATTATGAATACAAAAATAACAAATTACTTATTCAATTTTTTGAATTTAAATTTTATTTAAAATGACATGAGTATGGGAAAGTTTTGAAAAGAAAGGGATGATTAAAAAACAACGAGGCATTTGTCATTTGAATATTAAACGAATTTTTGTTTGTGGTGAACTGAACTCGAAACCATAGATCAATAATAATAATAATTGGTTTCTCTATTCAAATTTAAACCGACAATTTTAATAATGGAAGAAGTATTGACAAATAACCTACATTTTTAAAAGTTCATAAATTTGTTTTTGGAAAGTTCGGAAGCATAAAATTTAAGCATTTACAATTGAATACAAAAATAATGTGTTGGTGAAAGGAAGATATTGGTTTATACGTAATTCTTTTATTTAAATGTGTGTTTCAAAATCATTTCAAATAAATTATTTTCGCAGTTCAAATTTTATGGTTAAAAAATATATTGACACATGTTTTGAATGCATCGTACTAATAATATTTATAAATGCAGAAGTTTTTAGGAAATGCTTGTTATATTTCCATTTTTATGAACGGATTTTCATGGAACTTTACAAGTTTATAATCCAATTCCAAAAACTGAAATCATCACCAACATTTAGTCCCAACAAAACGGCGGCGGCGGTGCGGTGCAAAACATACTCGACAAAATTATTTTTTTACGTTTGTTTCTATCACATCAGGTTTTTAAAATATTCCACTTTAAAAATGCTAAAAACAACTAAAAACGGGTTTTAAGCCTACATTAAAACTCAAAATATCTCTTAATAACACATTGTATGATGGTTTTGAAAATAACAAATTTTTTTTTTTAGACACAATTAAAAGAATTTTACTGTCTTACCTAGTTTCGGGAAATTCTCATTAGTTATGAGTCTTTATTTTGATCTTTATTGAGTTTCTAGAAAAACTTGAATTTGATACATCCATCGTTTTGGAAAATACGGTTTGGACTTTTTAAGTGCTGAATTCGGATCTAAACTCTAATCTTAATTATTCGCTCAAGATTTAAGAACCCCTGTTTTCGACATAATTTACAGATTTTCCAGTATATTTCAAAAACTTGTTGTAATAGAATTTGTTAAACAATAGAAAAAAAACCTACTTTCAAACAGTTTTGCTTTTTACTGTTGAAAACCATATTAGCAAAAATGATTTAGCGTTCCTATTAGACTTTTGTAAGACAGGCAAAATCTAACATGGAATATTATATAAAATAATATAAATATTTCAACTTAGTATTGAAGAAAAGGATTATAAAAAATTATTTCATTAATTTAAATATGAAAGGTTTTAAAATATCTCCCTTCCGCCTTTTTGTTATTTGAATTTCGCGCTATGTACAAAGAGCTTCAGAGCTCGTTTCTGGAAATACTATATACATCATTTTATATTTAGACATACCAAGGCGATTTTTTAGCTATTATCTTTTTGGCAACACTGGTTTAAAAAGCTTGAGCACGTTTCGTGTTTTGTTTCACTGTTAAACACCTTCGTTCTTACAAACGAACAACGCTTGCAAAGTTCATAGCGTGCTTCTGCCATTTTATGATCAGTTTAATTTTTGGCTCAATTGGTACGTAAATAAGCGGAATTTTCGATTTTGGAGTGAATATCAGCCAGAACCATTGCAAGAGCTACTAATGCATCCAGAAAAAGTCACAGTTTGGTTCGGTTTATGGGCTCGTGGTATCATTGGACCGTGCTTCTTCAAAGATGATGCAAATCGTAACGTAACTGTGAATAGTAAGTGCTACCGGTGCTACAGTGAGATGATATCCAACTTTTTTTTTCCCAAAATGTAAGAGCTTCACTTGCATGACATGTGGTTTCATTAAGACGGTGCCATATGCCAAACAACACTACCAACAATGGACATATTGAGAGGCGCGTTTGGTGAACATTTTATTTCAAGTTCGGGACCGGTCAATTGACCCCCTAGATCGTCCAATTTAACGCATTTATATTATTTTTTGTGGGGCTATGTAGAAGCTCATGTCTATACAGATAAGACCGCTTCGATTGACGTATTGGAAGACAACTTTAAAGCCTTTATTCGTGAGATACTGGCCGACATTTTTTTATTTTGTATGCATTTTTCTGAATTATATGTTTTTTTTTTAAAAAAGCTTTCTTATAGCTTTTAAAACATCATTCTTTACTTTTTCTTTGATTTTCAAAAGTGTTATCTCAAAAACCTGACGTGATACATTAATTTTGATGTCAGCTTTGACTAACGGCCATCAAAATCCATTGGTAGTTTTAATGCCAGTAAGAAAACCCTGTCGACGTACTCCTTTGTGGGAGTTAACACCTTTCGATGTGATATAGCAACTATTGAATCATTGAAATCCAATATTTAAGCCACAATTGACGACTAAGATTTAGGTTTATTACATTGGGATTGGAATTTATTGTAATCGGTCCGGTTTTTAAATTGAAAATTTGGAACATATAAAGATGTTGCCTTTGAACATTAATCCAATACACAAAAACATTTGAGTTGACAGTTGCTAAAATAAAAGACATCATACAGGTCATTAAAGTTGATAATATTTAAAAAAAACAATAACTTATGATGTTTGAAGTATGGACAGAAAAACTAACAAAAAAAGGTCGTTCTGAAAAATTGACCATGTTCAACTAATAACAAATGTAGTGAATCATTGCATTTTAAATACTATCTACGCCTTGGCCCATACAATACATTTCCATCTTCCTTGAAAAATGTCTGCTGAATTGCAAATGCTTCACTCCGGGCTGTTCGTATCGCAACCTACTTGTTTCCGCTATCGTCTCTTTTCGTCGGCAATAGGGCCAACAATTACGCCCTTTACTTCCATCATTAAATATTGAAACTGCTTTCAAATAAATAGTTCTCTAGATTGTTTTCTTTTTATTTTGATAACGTTGATTAATTTTTTTTTTTATAAAGTTTACACACAAAAACAAAAAGCATGTGTGCCTTCTTAACAAATAATGCAAAAAAACAACAAAGCTTAATAATATATTTAAAAACTTTTATTTATAATTCTACTTCTATAGAGAAGAGCTAACCTGCAAAATTTATATAATTTTTTAACTTTCATATTTTTAAGCAAGAGTATAACCTGATTCTGCGTCAGTATTTCGCTACCAAAAGTATTCCTTCTTATTTCTTTAAGAACTAGACATCTTCCAACAAAGTGTAAAAGATCGTCCCTTTCCTTTAAATTGCACAATGAGCATATAATTGGTGAGTCATCTCTATGAAGTATAAAATTCAGCTGCTTAACTTCAGCTCTCAATTAAACCATCATTAAAATTTCGAAAATGCTATTATCGTCCCTAAAATAATTTCTCGCTTCGAAGTTGTGATTAAGTTGACGTAGAGCTCTCGTTATCGTTATGTCCACTGCGGAAATAAGCTGGTATAAAGAAGCTTTTATATCATCCTGATTATTACTTAAAATGTTAAGTTCCATTCCACATTCTCTTTCCAAATTTATCCAATCATCACACCAACTTGTTTCGGTTCGTATTACTTGAAGCACTGCTATCTTCGGAAATTCTCTCAAGATGTAATCGATTTTCATTTTTAGGGTTCGTATGAACATAGCTGATAATCCTGATTCCAACATAATAACATAGTTGGGCAGTCTAAAAATTCGCTTAATAAGGTATCAGAGAAATTCGTCAACTGCTTCGTATTGTTATGTTCCCTAAGTTTGTTCCGCATAACACATGACAGACTCAGATACCGCGTCTTATATCTTGAACTTGCAGCTATGTAAAATACTTTTGTTAGAAAAGCATTTTTTCAGGTTGCACTAATTGCACCTTTAGCCTTAAATAGTTTCTCTCTTAGATAAATTTCTATGCTCAGATTTTTCGTAAAGTGAACTCCAAGGTATTTGAATTCCGTGACAACTCCAATGACCATTCCATTATAGAATCATTTTTCTTTCGCTGAATTGCGGCCTCCTCGTCATTTAAAATGTTGGACTTATTAGGATTCACCATCAAACTCCAAAGATGACAAGATTGACACAGGCGGTTTATCATTAACTGCAATGATGCTACCAAAAGAACAATATCGTCCGCAAACAGCATTGTATTTATTATTTGTCCGACGAAGTATATGGTAAGAGGTATGTAAACAAGGCGAACAGACTCGGACTCAATATACATCCTTTTCTGACTCCTGATTGTGTTTTAAACCCTCTCGACAACTCTTCTCCATTCCATACCATAGCAGTTGTATTTGCATATAGATATGTGAATAACTCTTCCAAACTTTCAAGACATTCCGTTACTATAAAGCTTGTAGATAAGCGCATGTCTATCGATCATATCAAATGCAGATTTAAAGTCAACAAAAAACGTATATAGCTTCTTGTCCTTATTCAGGAATGTTTCTGTGATATTTTTAAGGGTACAAATGTGGTCAACCGTCGAATAACCTGTCCTAAAGCCTGCTTGAAACTCCCTTAAGAGCTTGTTGTCTTCTATCCATTTATTGAATTTTTTTTGCAAAACCAGTTTCAATATTTTATATGAAGCATTTAGAAAGGATAGACAACTCGGCCAAGCTCCCTTTGTTATGAATCGGGAAAATGATGGACTCCTTGAATTCTACTAGTATCATTCCTGATTCCATGACATTGTTATATATAATTGTCAGTCGATTGGTTGGTTCTGCTTTGCCATACTTATAAAATTCTGCTGGTATGCCAATCGGTCCGCATACTTTAAAATCTTTAAGTTCCATTACTGCTGAAATCACTTCGTGGTGTCTTATTGCAACATCAAGAAATATTTGCAGTCTATAGGCAGGTTTATTCCTGCGATCAATCGTTTTTTTCCTACTCCATCGAAGGAAAAACATCTAAACACCATTACTGAACCGCCTCCATGCCTTACAGTTGGGACCTAACAGTCTGGTAGCATCTTCTGTTCAGCACTGCGCCTGACGTACACTCTGCGATTTGAGCCAAATATCTCAAACTTAGACTCATTGGTCCATAAGACTCTGTTGAAGTTTTGGCCCATTCCAGCAGTTTGATCTTGTGTTGGGGTCGTTGCAATGGTTTCGGTCCAGCATGCCTTAGCCTTCGTTGTGTCGTTGATACAGATAATGGTTCTTCCCGGATTTCATTGATCTCGGCTCGTATTCCTGGTGCTATTTTCTTCCTAGAACGCTTGCTTATGGTGATGATATGCAGATCTTCGGTTTTCGTCGAAACTGTAGGTCGTTCTGACCTCGGTTTATCCTTAAAACCGCCGGTACTAGATTAGCGCTGTATGGTCCTGTGAACTACTCCTTTGGATATCATCAGTTTTGTGGCGGTTTCTCTTTGCGAATAGCCTTCTTCAATAAAGGTCATAATCGCAGATCGAGTTTCAATAGTTAATTCCTTAACTTTTCCCATGATTCGCACTTTGTTTACTGGAGAAGATCACAGTCTTAAATAAATTTAAATTGGATCAAAACGAGCATTATATACAAAATCCTGAATTTGCACATGCAGGTATTCAAATTTTACATTTTTTTACCAAATCGAAGCCAAAAACCCAATAGTGTTTTTTTTTACCTTTTTTCACATAATTCCTCATAATTTCCAGAAAAGAATTAATATCTAAGGTTTTACTTCTTGCACCTTTTATGAATGGTCTAAGTTAACAATACGGGTAAAAAAATCCTATGTTCATTCATAAACCCAAGCATTAGGTACAAATAAAGCAACCCTTTGAAGGTGGTCTCAAACATTTGACCGGTACCCTCCTCTCAAGAGGCTCTTTAAACTCTTTAAACTCATTAGACCACTGTCACAACTGTCCTACGTAATATCCTTGATGCTACGGTATGTCTTGATTAGTTAATAAAATCAATCAATTTAAAGCTAGTCGACTCTCAAAATTAAACTGTTAATCGGTTGAAACCAACAAAATTGGACTTAAAATGTATGGTTTATTATTTTTGATCCTTATGGTAATTTTTATCAAAAATTTTAAAGTCTATTAAAATTTGTATTATTGGTAGGGCGAAGGTATTTTTAGCTTTGGTATAAAATCTGAAATTTAAGCAATTTTCTAAAAAATCAAGGCTTTAAAACAGTAAACAAACATTTTATCTCATATCTCTACGATAATGAGGGCTTCAACTTTATTTATTTGATAGCCAACAAAAGTCAAGGCAAATCAGAAATTTCAGAATGCTTTGTGTGTTTCCTGTGAGGTCTGCTTAACAAACCAATTTATTGTTAATGTTAAAACGTAAAATATTTAGAATAATTTAAATGTTTATGTAACTTCTATTATTTTGCGTTTATTTATGACCTTTAATAGATTTAATTTATGTATTGTACCAAACCAAAAACGTACTTACAAATTTGTATCAATTTATTGCTTCATGTTCAACAATAAAGTCATGATTATATAATACTATGATTTTACATCCTCAATTTATATAAAAAAAAATAAAAAAATTCAATGAATACATTAATTTGAAGTCAAATTTATTAATAAAAATGAAGGCAGGAGTATATTTTTAATGAAATCCTAAACTCAATTACATCAACGTGTCCAGTGATTACTAATTTCATAAATATTAAAAAATTAACCAAAAAAATTGGTTGGATGGATGATCTATATAATTTATGCATTTATTTATTCCACACCTAATTTAGGTTGATGCACTAAAATTTCAAATTAATACATAACCCATATACGAGTATATACATGCAAATGTATATTTATCGTATTAAAACCGCACTTATATTCATTCTCCATTATAATGGATTTATTAAAAAAACACTCTCAATTATGTTAATAATAGCCAATACAAATGTTGGTATAATAAATATTAATTATTATAAATAATAATAAAAAAATATGCCAATAATGTGTCCTATATACAAATATAATATTTAATTTAAATTTTATTTAATGTTTTGTTTTTGTCTTCTCTATTTTTTGCAGAATATCGGCTATCCATTCAATTAAATTACGCAACCTTGCGTTAAATGACCGTTGACAACGTTGACAGCATCAACTGAGTATTATGTTTGGGATAATAGAGCCAAAAAACCGCATTATATAATAATAAACCTGCTCTTTATATATACAAAAAGAATCATCTCATCGGACTCGGCTGCAAACAATCAGTGCCATTGATTTTGATTAATCACCAGTTAAACAATTTTTATTAAATTATCTTGGCCTGTGGTGAAATGAGCCATGCAACATAAACACAAACTTCTCCACCAATTCCAACCCACCGCCAATTACTACCGTTCCAACCCATCGGACATCATCAGGACTAAAAATAACAACTACAAAAACTGATGATGACTTTTAATCCAAAATCATAACATTTATGAATGTTAATTAACGATTTTAAAGCTTTTTGTGTGGGCTGCAATCTAATGTTTGTTCAGCAGAATATCCTTGTGTAAGAAAAAACGGAAACGGAAAAACCAAAAAAGCTCAAAAAACAATCGCAAATAAAACGACCCAAATTTGAAAATACCTTCAACAAGAGTAACGTCGTTGTACACAAGTCGTTTGTAGAATTAAATTGCCATTAAAAGTAATTCACATAGAAAAGGAATTTAATTTTTGTTTCGTCCTTTTGTATCCTTGCCACGATTAACGCTTAAGGAACTTCCTCCGCAAAAGGGTAGCCACGATAATAAGAACACAACGAAAACGTTTTCTTTATTTGGGATATCCGGTTAAAAAAAAAAACGAATAACGGCGAATATTTCTTTAAACAATTTCTGTGTATGTAAATGAATAAGTGTGTGCTTTTTTCGTATATACATATTTTTAAAAAGAATCAGGATTAAAAACTTGGTGTGTCAGGGAGATAAACCCTTTTCGGAATTTTTTTTTCTTCGTTGTTGTTTTCGTTTTATGAACAAAAATTCATCTTGGTGAATTAAAATGAACATTTTTTCTCGCAAAATGGCAGTAAAGACAGCAACAACAAAAATGGCTAAAAGGATCTCATCAAAAAAATCATCAGCAACAACAACAGAAATAACAAATACAAGAACATCAACAACGATAAGAAATACAGAATCAGCAGCAGTATCAGGACATGGAGAATCAGGAGTAGCAGGAGCAGCAAGGACAACAGCATCAGCAACCACAGCGAAAGCAACATCCACATCTGTATCTGCGAGAATGAATTGTCCCATTTTAATTGTAATTAGCTTCAGTTGCTTTTTGCATCTAGGACTTTTGTTAACATCAGCAGAGGGAGCTATTTCGACTAGAGGTAAGTTTACCTTAGGGAATGTTGTTTTAAATTTAGTATAATATCTACATGCAATGCATTTATACCATTACACTACAAGACAATTGAATTGAGCTTTTCGCTTTTTGATTTGGTGAAAAGTTCCTTAATTTTGGTTAAGGTAGAATTTTAATTTGGAAGAAGTTTTTACACCAAAACGAATAAATTACAGTTTTAATGAATTAAAAATTTATAATAAAATACTGATGGGTTTTGTAAATAATGATTTTCGCCAATTGCAACTTTTCAAAATTTTTAAATTTAGTTCCAATTTTATTTTCTGACAAAAATCTTTATAAATATAACTAAAAATATAATTAGATATAGAAAATTTGATATGTTTAATCAAAATGTTCTATGCAGTAAATTTCAAAGCCCATTCAAGTTTTCTTCATCGTCTAGAAAACTCGTTTTTTCCTACTTAAGTTGTAGATCTCAACCAGTTGTTTCCAATAACTCTGTATCAAATTTTCTTCCACTATTTTCAAATGTTCCACAAAGCTCGATTCTTGGCCCAATATTTCTCACCATGGACATTAATGACATGACTAAGTTTTTTCTCGGTTGATATGTACTCAAAGATTTTCAGATGAGAAAAAAGTTTCCTTTGGGTCCCTTAGAATACGCTGCCTGTGAAGTTAATCTTCATTTACTTTCCGTCTCCTTCTTCCAAATCAAAATGTTTGGTTGTTTCTAGAAAACCGGGTTACTACATATAACAGTCAAATCGGTTTTGTTGAATCCGCAAAGAGTCTAGGTAGAACTTTTAACAAAACTCTTACATGGAATAACCGTA
Source organism: Eupeodes corollae (assembly GCF_945859685.1). Classification (NCBI taxonomy): domain Eukaryota; kingdom Metazoa; phylum Arthropoda; class Insecta; order Diptera; family Syrphidae; genus Eupeodes; species Eupeodes corollae. The sequence goes on from NC_079147.1 coordinate 100,854,792, forward strand.
TCAGGTTGACATTGGGTAAGGCAAGGCTTTAAAAATGAGATAAGTTCTGGCTAAAACGCTGATTGTTCCAATAATTGTGTTTGGGTATGAGCTATTTAACAAATGTGGAGTGGTTTTTTCAGCCATCGTCAGTAATAAGCTTTCGAAAATGGTCGTTTTCTGATTTTGAAGTCGAAATGATAACTACATGAGTGATATAGACAGAAAGGGTGTTCAAGACGTTTTACTTTAAGCTTTTGCTTGACAGGCACATTTAAACTTTTTCAACTTGAAACCCTGATAACTTTTTATTAAATACAAAAATGTGTGTCCAAGATGTTTAAGTTGCAGCTTCTGCTTGCCCGACACATTTAAACAAATTTTCAAATGAATTTTTCAACTTGAAGGTATAATAACTTTTTTCCTATATCAAAACTCTATTTCTGTTCCGAATAGACAAGGAAATAATTTACAGAAATCATTAAATGGAGTTGTGCAGCAAATAAATAAATAATAGAGTTATAAAGTTCAGCTTTCAGTTAAATGAAAAAACAAACTGTCATTTTGACAGAAGTAGAATTGACTTGAGAGTTAGGTAGATTTTTATTGACTAGCTTTCTAGTAAACTTTTCATTAAAGTTGCCTTAATTGTAAGGTTGGTTTTTAGCAGGTGGCCAATGAGATACTAGAAACTTACTTTACTTTCAAGTTACTTATGTGGTCTGAACAGACCCAATGTCCTAGGTAGGTGGAAATGGTGATCTCAAGGCAACCTAGCCTGAGATCCAATTAGCGCTGTAGTGCGCCGTTTTGATACCAAAAACTCGTTTGACCTGTGATTGAAAGGGGTAGATTTATAGAGAAGCTTCATAGCGATTATGTTAGAGCCATTTTGTCGCATTGAGAAAAAATATTAGGTCTCTAATCTTTGTCTCAGATAGTTCATCAAGTTCGTGAAAGAATGCTTTTCTAAAGTATTTCATTCCAGTGTTTGCCAAAGCAGGACATTTGCAGAGAATTGTATCCATGACCAGAAGCCATAGAAGAGGCGAAAGGACACCCCCTGGGGTATTCTCTTACTCACGTGTTTTGTTGCGATTGTATTGTCTAGAGTGGCTCGAATCTTCCTACCACTGAGCATGGAAATAATCCATTCTCGAATGAAGTCTTCTACACCGGACTTAACGAGCGATTCTTCTATGGATTCGGTAAGGACGTTATAAAAAGCAAATTCTATGTCTAGGAAGGTGGCAAGAGTAAATTCTTATTAATGGATTGTTTGTTCTACACAAGGCACTACCTCATGGAGGGCAGTCTCCGTAGATTTGCATTTAAGATAAGCATGCTGAGAGCTTTCGAGAGGTCGTCCAACTAGAATTTCTAATATGTTAATCAAGAATGCGCTCCTAGGTTAAGCTTATTGGTCTGAAATCCTTCGCGGATTCGTGACCTCGCCTACCAACTTTCGCGATAAAAACTACTTTGACCTGTCTCCACTACATAAGCACATGCTAGAGAAGGAAGCATCTTTTGAAAATTTGTTCCAGCCATGGAGCTGCCACATCATGCAACTTTTGAAGCATAACTGGCAGTATGCCATCCATGCCTGGGGATTTATATGGAGATATTGGGATGGCCCACAAAATATTTTCTTTGGTTATAACGGAATTGACTTGCTCCACATGAGCTACATTTAGCTCTTTGGTTTCAAGCCATTCGGGGTTATCACTCTCGCAACCCGGAAAGTGCGTCTTCATCAGTAGCTCAAGAGATTCGGCTGTAGAGGCTGTCCAGGTTCCATCAGTATTTTTCAGAAATGAAGGATTACAATGTTCCTTCGATAAAACTTTGCTGAGCCTTGCGGAGTTCTTTACGTATTCGATTGATTGACAGTATTCTCTCCAGCCTTGTCTTTTGGCTGATGACAGGGCTTGCTTGTAATTTTTAAGAGAGTCTTTATACGATTGGTAAAACTTATGTTTGTGGCAGATATTGAAAATTGTCCTTGTCACTTTCCTAAGACTGGACAGTTCTTCATCCACCAAGAAAGAAAGGTTTTACGGCTATATGTAACTGGGCAAGATACTCTAAAAGCTTTACTTATAGAAGTCTCAAAGGTTGTCACCTTTGATTCAAGTTTTCCTATCGATTCAGTGAGATTCGGTAAGTTGCCAATGTCCTAACTTTCAGTTTTTTTCATTTTCGTTCTTCATCTTCAGAGAAATTGTTAATGGTTTCTACGGATACAATTACTTTAAACCATTTCAGTTTTAAAATGTTATTATCGATTCAATTAAATATCATAAGCATTGAGGAACGGAAGTTAATGGATATTTTAAAATTTCTTTCCTATCAATTTTGGATAAACTCTGTGATGCTATACAAATTATCCTTACTATCAAATTAATTATTACTATCGTCTATCTCTGTGCTGCTGTGTTGCAGCCGATAAAGGATTAATGACATTTTCTAATGATGTCGTCAATTTCTTCAAGTCTTCAGAAAATGTTATATTCTATGTACTTTCTAGATCTCATGGCAAGCAAAACGTCTTGGACATACATTTTTTAATCAGAGAAAGTTTTCTGATATCTTTATTTTGGTTATACCTTATAGGAAAAACGTTATGGAGGTTTTGATCTGAAAAATGCATTTGAAAAAGCTAAAAATTCGTCTGGCAAGCAAAAGGCTGAAAGTAAAACGTTTATATAACACGTTTTTGTAAGCAGTGGATTTTTTTTCAGATTTTTTGATGTACCATTCATTTGTTTGCATATCATTTGGACAAATTACCATTTTCGAAAGGTTACTCCCGACCTCTTAGAATATATACGCGTTAAACTAACTATTTCTACAAGATTTTAATAAAACAAAAAAGGAACTTAAATAAATGACATAATCAAACAACATGAAGTGTTAAACTCTTTTAGTTTGGTAAAAAATATTGTATATATATATTTTCATGATTTTTTTGCATTTATTAAATGTATTTTCTAAATAATTTAAGAGAGAACGGACATAGTGAGGATATTTTTTTAAAGTGTAACTTGAGGTTTTAGATGAAAATGGATAAGGGATAGTAACAGGAGATATACTCGTTCATACCTAGTGCTAGAGGAAGTGGAAAAATATGTACAAATTAATACAGAAATGGAACGAAAAAAAATGAAATCATCTCATGATATTATTTTTGTTTGTAATTTCTTTCAGTTAATTGAACTAATTAATCAAAATGACAAAAAAGTTATGAATTATTTCTATAAAATCCTTATTCATTTTTTTAAAGGACTTACATAACTAAGCATCTGATTCAATTTAAGTATGATGATTGAGTTGGCAGTTGAAACTTAAAGGAAGTGTGATACATTTGCTTATCATTCAATTAAATTTTCACTTGTCATATCCTTAAATACCGAATAAGGCTTCTCATAAACTGTGCACACGTAGCATAGACTATTGTGAAATAATTTTCACAATGAACACCGATTTTTTTTAATTACAAACAATTTCAGTAGAACAAAGAGGCTAGGGTGCGGAAATATTGATTACTGAACACTTATATTTTTAATTATAAAGAATTTCAGTAGAAAAACAGCTTTGGGTGCGGAAGATATGATAACTTTTCGTTTGTTATAGTTAAGGACTTGTTTTTGACGTGTGGTTTTCAAGAAAAAATAAAACTGTTACATGAATAATTAAATACTATAGAAAAGAGTAGTTAAGGTTTTTATTATAAAGATAAGGGTCTGCCATTATATTTTGGAAATGATTTCGGAAAAGCCGCTGTTGCTGGCAAGAATTGATTTCAGGTGATAGGACTGATTTTCGACCAATTTTCACAGCAATTGGGCCATATTTCATTAATAACGCGACGAATATTCTCTTTTAAGAAGTCAATTGTCTTGGTCTTATCTGCGTAGTCAAGCAACTTCACATAACCTCACAAGAAAAGTCTAGCGGTGTTAAATTGCATGCCCAAGGCCCACGACGACACGAGATAATGAGCTCACCAAAAGTTTCCATAAATTAATTGATTGTTTCGTAGGATGAATGGTATGCATTATAATTTTGTTCGAACCAGATTTCGCCAACATTATCCAATGGCCTATTGAATATTTGAGGATGTAGCAGTGGCCTCTCAACAATGGCTTCTAGATCATTGCAATATTTTAAGAACAAAACATTATTTTATTTCATTTTAGATAATTTATTTAATTTTCAAAATACCAAATAACAATTATTTAAATAAAAAATTCTGTTACGCATGGCTTTGCCGTCTGCCCGATTGACGTAATTTACTCACAGCTAACGGTATTTTAAAAGTTAAAAGCGATATATACAATTTTTAATATAAGAAAAAGAAAGGGAATATAAGAAAGTGAACATAATTTTTTATATAAGTGGGTATTAAAAGGCTTTATTAATGATTTGGTTTCTATAGGACATGGCTTTCTAATAGTATTACATCACCATCGCAGTTAAGAAGGGCTTTAATATCTGCATCGCTTAATACATCACTGCCAAAGAAGGTTGTTCTCACTTCTTCCGGGATTGTGCATTTTTCTTTGAAAAACATAAAACCTTCTCTCACCGACATGTTGCTAATCGTGCATATTATTGGAAGATTGCCTTGGTGCGGTATAAAGTTCAATATTACAATAGTCGATAATTAATATTTTGATTAGAACCAATCCTAAAATAATTTCTTTCAAAAAGTTTGTGTTGAAAAACGCCTATGTGGCTCTATGTACAGATGAAGTCACTTGATGGATACGATACATTCAAGCCTGCAGTTTTCGTCTAATCAGGCGATGAGATCATAGAGTTCAACATCTCTGCATTCTTTGACATACAGAGCTAAAACTTATAGCAATCTTTGATTTGGAATGTTCAAAGCTCTCAAAAGATAGTCAATATGTAGCTTAAGTATTTTAATAAAGAGCTAATACAATCCGCTTTCAATGTAGTTGAACAAATCTTTTGACATAAGACCTTGTTTTTCACATTCATATTTTCATATCCTCAAGTTTGCGATGCATACAGCATATCTCCAGAATAATTGTATGCAACGAAAAACAGTGTTTTAGACATATGGTAAAGATTTTAAGTAAACTCTAACTAAGAGTTTTCTTTACAAAAAATAAAAACAAAAAAAAACAACATTACTAAAAGTTGATAAAAATTGAATTTTGATTCAAAAGTCTTTTTAAGAATTTAAGATATTGGCTTCAAACTGATTTCATTTTATAGAAAATATTATTTTTGACAGCCAGTAAAATTTTAATAAAAATAAAGCATACATACAGTATTTTCATAAACATTCGATATCTCAAATTTAATCAAGACATTGACTTCAAAATGATTTCATTCTTTCGTTTTGTTATTAATTTTTTTATTAACTTAAAAAATCCTGCATATTTCGAAGGTATTAATTATAAATTTAAACTTTTTTGAAGTATCTCGATATCAGAGATATTGTGCTAGTTCTGGCAGGCGAACAAAGGTATTATAAAAGAACGGATGTTCAGACATAATTTTACAAATCGCACCCGTAACAATAACGTTAAAAATATATTTAAAACAAAAATTTTGTTTTATATAATTATTTAAATTTTCCTTGATATTAAATTCCTACTGAATCCATAGAATCTGTTAACAAACTAAATTTATATTTTAAAATTTTAAAATTTGCTTTTAAAATATTAAATGCCATTTAACTACCCAAACAAAATTTTATTAAGTAATTTTTTTTACGAAAGTCGTTAGAGCAATTTTTAACTTCCCATAGGAAGTTATTGTCCAAATTTTCAATTTGAAAATTTTGACATTTCTCCCTTGAGTCGAAATAAAAGATTTTTAGAAAGATGTCTGTGCGTGAGTGTGTACGTACGTTTGCGACGTTTTTTTCGTCATCCATAGTTCAAGAACCAAAAGAGATATCGAAAGATGGAGAAAGAGCTCTCAAGAAGATAGCGTGGGTGGTTTTTTTACCATAGCAGTTTGAAAAAAGGTGGAAAATTTGGTTAACCCTAAATATCTAACGAACCAAAAACGCTAGAGACTTAAATTTAATTTTGTATAATATATTGTAACGTGATATCAAAAATTATATTTTTTGAAAATAAATCTAACTAACGGTTTATTTTATAAATCAAAAAACTGAAAAAAAATTGTCACCTCCAAAATTTTACGACTAAAATATGATTTCATCTCCAGAACAATTTTGTGCAACACAGAATAATGTTTTTGAAATCTGATAAAATTTTGAGAAAAATCGAATTGACAGTTTTTTTTATAAAAAATAAAAATCTAAAAAAAAAACATTCAAAGTTGGTAAAAATTTAATATCGATTCAAATATCTTTTTAAAAGCTTGAAATTTGGGCTTCAAACTTATTTTATTTTATAAAAAATATTGTTTTCAACATTCTGAAAAATGTTGAGAAAATCGAATAAACAGTTTTTTTTTACAAAAAATAAAAATCTAAAAAAATTAATAAAAGTTGGTAAAAATTGATTTTCGACTCAAATATCATTTCAAAACTTTAAGATATTGGCTTTAATTAACTTTAATCTTTCAAAAAATAATGTTGTCAACATTCAGTAAAATTTTGAAAAAAACTCGAATTGACAGTTTTTTTTACAAAAAATTAAAAACCGAAAAAAAATTAACAAGAGTTGGTAAAAAGTGATTTTCGACTCAAATATCATTTTAAAAATTTGAGATAATAGCTTCTTGCTAATTTTTACTTATAAGAGATATTGTTTTCAACTGTAGGACAAAATTTGAGAAAAATCGAATTGACAGTTTTCTTACAAAAAATAAAAATCTAAAAAAAAAAATTATAAAAGTTGGTAAAAATTGACTTTTGACTCAAATATCTTTTCAAAAATTGTAGATATTGGCTTTAAACTAATTTTTTCTTTCAAAAAATATTGTTGTTAAAATTTAGTAAAATTTTGAAAATTGATAATTTTTGTACAAAAAATTACAAACCTAAATAAAATCAACAAAAGTTGATAAAAATTTACTTTCAATTCAAATATCTTTTTAAAAATTTGAAATATTGGCTTCAAACTTATTTTATTTCACAGATAATATTGTTTTTGATATTCAGTAATTTTTATATAAAAATCCAACAGTCCGTTTTTTTCATAAAAAATAAAATCTACAAAAAATAGTACGCAAATTTGGTAAAAATTGATACGAGTACATACAGACAAATTTGCTGAGAAAATTGTTGATCAAAAAATTTGTATTATATAAGCGACAAAAAAATCACCTAAAGTGAATAAGATGAAAAGCCCGTTTCAACAGAATCGAATAAATTGTTTGAGGATTAGGGGCAAGGACATTCAGATCGACGGACGGAATTCTGGTCCCAGTTCTTTCGACTTCTCTATTATCTTAATGGCATGTTTAATTATAATCTAGAGTTTGAAATTTTTAACTTGACATTTCCCTAAATACGCAGCAAACCTTATTTAGTTCAAGACCAAATAAAAACACTGAAGTGTTTTTAAAATTTAAAGAGTTAAAAACTCGTCAATAGAGTAGATGTAACCTACATTTTGTTTAAGGTAGTTATTCATAAACTTGACGTCAATTAAAACAAAAATTAGAAAACCTTCAAATACAAACAAACAAATCCTAAAAATAAAAAAAAATAAAGCACAAAAACCACTTTTGTGTATTTTAAACTTAAATATGTATGTATTCATAAAATTGATATTTCATACAAAACTAAGTCTTGCCACTTTCACTATACACTCAAGCATTCAGTATTTTATAGAAAATTATTTAAGCTGCTTTGTTCCCATCTCTTTTATAACTTTTTTTTTTACCACATCCCCCACCCCCTAATCCTTTTCGTGCTGTTTTTAGAGTTTATGCCACCTAAAATAGTAAAGAAAAAAGGTACACAAAAGTTATAAGTTATAACGTTTAACCTACATTCTCAACTTCCATCCAGGTAAATTCACGTCATTCTCACCTAAAAGTCTCTGACGTTGACAATTTAACAAAATACAAAGATACAAAAAAAAAAAAAAAACAGTTACCATTGTGTATGATTCTAGTGCGGATATACGCGATGGCTTTTGTTAATTGTTTTAACCACGCTCCGCATCCTGTTACCTTCGCTGGGTTTTAGTTTAAGCCAGGATTTTATACAATTGCGGTCTATAGTAGATACTATACTTGACTCGTTCGTACTTATTATGTACCTATGGGTATGTGTGGAAACGTATAGATGCCACTAAAATCCACAGACCGCACAGAGTGTTGAATTGTATACACGTAACGTATGCTGGCATTGAGGGGTAAACTCTGGAATATAAGTATATAACATACATTGTATATGTTTACGTTGACGTTTACGTTTTGTTTCATTTAAATTAAAATAAAGCAGTTTAAATGCGTCGTACCTACTTACTTGCTCGAAGACGTTATAATAATCTTTAAGAAAAGAAGAATTTCAAAAACTGTTCAAAATCAACCAAATGAGTAATCTGAAATGACAAAACAGTTTAACATCAACGTTTGATCCGGAACTCCAATAAATTAAAAGCTTATTTCTGAAACGCTAATGAAATATCTTCAAAACAGCATCAAATGAGTTATGGTTTAGTTCAGTCTTGAGCAAAGTAGTTTAGTCTTGATTAATGTTATTTAGTCTTGAGTATAATGAACGAAAATGACCTTGACCTATTTATGAGCCCCTAAGTATTATTAGTTAAATGTTTAGTTCTAGGAATATTTACTTAATATACTACATTTTTCTAAATATTTTATTGGAGACTAAGAGTGTTACCTGAATGTCTGTACAGACTTAAATTGGAAGAATTAATAAGTCTTGAGACTTCCGAACGTATTTCCTTAGTTTGACGTAAAGTATAGATAAGACGTTTTGAGTACTACTCTACAACCTTGACTGCAATTACTTTATGGAGAATCGACGAAGATCTAATCAATTATCTTCATAAAGAAACTAGAGATTTTCGTCACTCAATCAAATGATTTGTATATTGAAATTACGGTCTTGTTTTGTTTAAGTATCTTAATCATTGTTTCCTCAGATGAATTTTAAATACAAAATATGTATTTTTTTTGCAAAATTTCCATACCATAACTTACTTACTTAAGGTGACGCTACAGTCCGGGCGGACCTGGGCCTCAACCAACATGCGTCTCCAGCAAGTTCGGTCGCTATCTAGCTGTCTCCAGTTTCGCACGCCAATTTAATTAAGGTCTTA
>NC_079147.1:100864224-100909805 GCF_945859685.1 Eupeodes corollae
GTTATTTAAAGCACGTTATTTAAAGCACCTTCTATGTCTAGGAAGGTGGCAAGAGTAAATTCTTTATAATGGATTGTTTGTTCTACAGTGCGCACTACCTCATGGAGGGCAGTCTCCGTAGATTTGCCCTTAAGATAAGCATGCTGAGAGCTTTCGAGAGGTCGTCCAACTAGAATTTCTAATATGGTAATCAAGAATGCGCTCCAAGGTTTTAAGCACAAAAGATATTAGGCTTATTGGTCTGAAATCCTTCGCGGATTCGTGACCTCACCTACCTACTTTCGGGATAAAAACTACTTTGACCTGTCTCCACGACATGGGCACATGTTTCAGAAGAAGGCATCCTTTGAAAATTTGTTCCAGCCATGGAGCTGCCACATCATGCAACTTTTGAAGCATAACTGGCAGTATGCCATCCATGCCTGGGGATTTATATGGAGATATTGGGATGGCCCACAAAATATTTTCTTTGGTTATAACGGAATTGACTTGCTCCACATGAGCTACGTTTAGCTCTTTGGTTTCAAGCGATTCGGGGTTATCACTCTCGCAACCCGGAAAGTGCGTCTTCATCAGTAGCTCAAGAGATTCGGCTGTAGAGGCTGTCCAGGTTCCATCAGGATTTTTCAGAAATGAAGGATTACAATGTTCCTTCGATAAAACTTTGCTGAGCCTTGCGGAGTCCTTTATGTCTTCGATTGATTGACAGTATTCTCTCCAGCCTTGTCTTTTGGCTGATGACAGGACTTGTTTGTAAATTTTAAGAGAGTCTTTATACGGTTGGTAAAACTTATGTTTGTGGCAGATATTGAAAATTGTCCTCGTCATTTTCCTAAGACTGGACAGTTCTTCATCCACCAAGAAGGAAAAATTTTACGGCTATATTTAACTGGGCAAGATACTTTAAAAGCTTTACTTATAGAAGTTTCAAAGGTTGTCACCTTTTATTCAAGGTCTGCTATCGATTCAGTGAGATTCGGTAAGTTGCCAATGTCCTAACTTTCAGTGTTTTCATTTTCGTTCTTCATATTCAGAGAAATTGTTAATGGTTTCTTCGGACACAATTACTTCAAACCATTTCAGTTTTAAATGTTATCATCGATTCAATTAAATATCATAAGCATTGATGAACGAAAGTTAATGGATATTTTAAAATTTCTTTTCTATCAATTTTGGATAAACTTTGTGATGCTATAAAAATTATACTTAATATTAAATTCATTATCATTATCGTCTTTCTCTGTGCTGATATGTTGCAGCCGATAAAGGATTAATGACATTTTCTAATGCCGTAATCAATTTCTTCAAGTTTTTAGAAAATGTTATGTTCTATGAACTTTTTAGATGTCATGGCAACCAAAACTTCTTGGACATACATTTTTTAATAAGAGAAGGTCTTCTGATATCTGTATTTTGGTTATACCTTATAGGAAAATCTTTATTTGGGTTTTGAGCTGAAAAATGTTTATCATTTGAACCTTAAATGAGGAAAAATTTCCATTTTCGAAAGCTTACTCCCGACCATACCTAAAAAAAACCTGCCAGAAGGTTGAATTTGATACAATGTTGCGTAATCTATACATTCAAATTACGAAATTTTTGTTATCCTTCAAAATTTTCTGCCGGCTCTTAGACTATACACATACACACATTAATCTATTTTTACAAGATTTCCATAAAACAAAAAAACGAACTTAAATAAATGACATAATCAAATAACATGGAGTGTTAGTTTAGTAATAAAAATACGTACATATACATATATTTTCATGAGAATACATTTTCTAGATTTGTTTGTATTTATTAAATGTATTTTCTAAATTATTTAAAAGAGAACGGACATAGTAAGGATATTTTTTTAAAGTGTAACTTGAGGTTTTAGATGAAAATGGATAAGGGAAAGTAACAGGAGATACATTCGTACGTACCTAGTGCTAGAGGAAGTGAAAAAATATGTAAAAATTAAAACAGAAATGGACGGAAAAGTTGAAAACATCTCATGATGTTAATTTTTTTGTAATTCTTTTAGTTAATTGGACTAATTAATCAAAATGACAAAAAAGTTGTGAATTATTTCTATAAAATCCTTATTCATTTTTTTTAAAGGACTTACATAACTAAGCATCTGATTCATTTTAAGTATGAAGATTGAGTTGGCATTTGAAACTTAAAGGAAGTGTGATACATTTGCTTATCATTCAATTAAATTTTCACTTGTCATATCCTTAAATACCGAATAAGGCTTCTCATAAACTGTGCACATGTAGCATAGACTATTATGAAATAATTCTCACAATGAACACCGATTTTTTTTAATTATAAAGAATTTCAGTAGAACAAAGAGGCTAGGGTGAATAAATATTTATAACTGAACACTAATTTTTTTAATTATTAAGAATTTCAGCAGAAAAACAGCTTGGGGTGCGGAAGATACGATAACTTTTCGTTCGTTATAGTTAAGGGCTTGTTTTTGACATGTGGTTTTCAAGAAAAAATAAAACTGTTACATGAATAATTAAATACTATAGAAAAGAGTTAAGGTTTATTATAATCATAAGAGTCTGCCATTATGTTTTGGGAATGATTTCGGAAAAGTGGCCGCCGGAGCTGGCAAGAATAGATTTCAGGTGATAGGACTGATTTTCGACCAATTTTCACAGCCATTGGGCCATATTTCATCAATAACGCGACGAATATTCTCTTTTAAGACGTCAATTGTCTCGGTCTTATCTGCGTAGCCAAGCAACTTCACATAACCTCACAAGAAAAGTCTAGCGGTGTTAAATTGCATGCCCAAGCAAACGACGACGCGAGATAATGAGCTCACCAAAAGTTTCCATAAATTAATTGATTGTTTCGTTGGATGGAACATAATTTTGTTCGAACCAGATTTCGTCAACATTATCCAATGGCCCATTGAATATTTCAGGATGTAACAGTGGCCTTTCAACAATGGCTTCTAGATCATTGCAATATTTTAAGAACAAAACATTATTTTATTTCATTTTAGATAATTTATTTAATTTTCAAAATATCAAATAACAATTATTAAAATACAAAAATCTGTTACGCATGGCTTTGCCGTCTGCCCCATTGACATAATTTACTCACAGCTTACGGTATTTTAAAAGTTAAAAGCGATACATACAATTTTTAATATAAGAAATAGAAAGGGAATATAAGAAAGTGAACATAATTCCTTATACAAGTTGGTATTAAAAGGCTTTATTAATGATTTGGTTTCTATAGGGCATGGCTTTCAGATAGTATTACATCACCATCGCAATTAAGAAGGACTTTAACCACTGCATCGCTTAATACATCACTGCCAAAGAAGGTTGTTCTCACTTCTTCCGGGATTGGGCATTTTTCTTCTCTCACCGATATGTTGCAAATGATTGGAAGATCGCCTAAGTGCGGCATAAAGTTCAATATTAAGGGGCGTTCAATATATTCTCGGTATCGGGGTGAAGCTGTGGTTATATATATAAATTGACTTATTTATCAAGTAATACTATTATTTTAGTGCATTCATGTAAAATTTCATATAAATGTGATTATTATTTACCGTTAAATCTCTATTTAAACAAAATCATAATGGCAACTGAGACGATGATGGTGAAAATTGAGCATCGCGCTGTAATTAAATTTCTCACTAAGCAAGGAAAAAGTCAAAAAACCATTCATGAAGAAATGGTGGCAGTTTACCAAGGTTCCCCACCTTCATTATCAGGTGTGCAAAAGTGGTCAAGTAAGTTCAAGAGAGGCAGAGAGAGCATTGAAGACGACCCCCGCTCCGGCGCCCCGGCTAGTGCATCAAATTAGTCGAAAAACTTGTTCTCGAGGATGCCCGAATAAAGGTGAAAAAGATGGCAGAGATCACCAAGCTTTCGACTGGTACCATTCACACCATCCTTCATGACCATCTTAACCTTTCAAAGGTCAGTGCAAGGAGGGTGCCACGAATACTCAAAGCGCCTCAGAAAAAAGTGAGAATCGCATGCTGTAGATTGTTACTGGGGACGAAACATGGGTTCACCACTATGACCCTGAAAGCAAACAAGAGTCCATGCAGTGGCATAAAAAAGGAACAGACCCCCCAAAGAAGTTCAAAGTCACTCCGTCTGCCGGGAAGCTCATGGCCACAGTTTTTTGGGACTCAAAGGGAATCTTACTCAATGAGTACAAAAAAAAAGGTGAAACTATCAACGCCAAATCCTACGCTTCCACTTTGCATAATTTGCGGGAGGAAATTAAAAAGAAAAGACGGGGTAAACTCGCAGCGGGTGTGTTGCTTCTTCATGACAACGCTCCTGTTCACACGGCGCGAGTTTCCAAGGCTGCTGTGCGAGATTGTGGTTTTGAAGAAATTCAAATCCACCCTATAGTCCAGACGTTGCCCCTAGTGATTACTTCCTGTTTCCGGATTTGAAAAAATGTCTTCGTGGAAAAAGATTTTCGGATGATGAAGAACTCAAGTCGGCAATAAATGGGTATTTTGCAGGGAAAGAGGAAACTCATTTAATTGAGGGTTTAAAAAAGCTTATCTCAAGATGTAACAAATGCATTGATGTTAGGGGAGATTATATTGAAAAATAAAAACAATTTAAATTGAATTCGCATTTTCCTTCATATCGATACCGAGAATATATTGAACGCCCCTGTCGATAATTAATATTTTGATTAGAATCAATCCTAAAATAATTTCTTTCACAAAGTTTGTGTTGAAAAACGCTCTATGTGGCTCTATGTACGGATAAAGTCACTTGACGGATACGATACATTCAAGCCTGAAGTTTTCGTCTAATCAGGCGATGAGATCAAAAAGTGCAACTTTGACATCTCTTCCATAACATTACTGCCAGTTTCTTTAATTTCTCGAACCAAAGACTTTACTTTTAAATATACAAAGCTAAAACTTATGGAAATCATTGATTTGGAATCTTAAAAACTCTCAAAAGATAGTCAATATGTATGTAGCTTAAGTGTTTTAATAAAGAGCGGAAACGATCCGCTTTCAATGTAGTTGAAAAAATATTTTGACATAAAACCTTGTTTGTCACTTTCATATTTTTCATATCCACTGCTTTTGACATATGGTAAAGATTTTGAGTAAAATCTAATTAAGATTTTTCTTTACATAAAATACAAACAAAAAATAAAACATTACTAAAAGTTGATAAAAATTGATTTTCGACTCAAATATCATTTCAAAACTTTAAGATATAAGCTTTAATTAACTTTTATCTTTCAAAAAATGTTGTTGTCAACATTCAGAAAAATTTTGAAAAAACTCGAATTGACAGTTTTTTTTACAAAAAAATTAAAAACCGAAAAAAATTAACAAGAGTTGGTAAAAAGTGATTTTCGACTCAAATATCTTTTCAAAAATTTGAGATAATAGCTTCTTGCTAATTTTTACTTAAAAGAGATATTGTTTTCAACTGTAGGACAAAATTTGAGAAAAATCGAATTGACAGTTTTCTTACAAAAAATAAAAACCTAAAAAAAAAAATTATAAAAGTTGGTAAAAATTGATTTTTTGACTCAAATATCTTTTCAAAAATTATAGATATTGGCTTTAAACTAATTTTTTCTTTCAAAAAATATTTTTGTTAACATTCAGTAAAATTTTGAAAACAATCGAATTGGCAATTTTTGTACAAACAATTACTAACCTAAATAAAATTTAACAAAAGTTGGTAAAAATTTACTTTCGACTCAAATAGCTTTTTAAAAATTAAAAATATTGGCTTCAAACTTATTTTATTTCACAGATAATATTGTTTTTGATATTCAGTAATTTTTGTATAAAAATCCAACAGTCCGTTTTTTCATACAAAATAAAATCTACAAAAAATAGTACACACATTTGGTAAAAATTGATACGAGTACATACAGAAAAACTTTTAAGCAAACAAATCGACAGACGGGATGGGAAGTTATCAGTGTGGGTCGCATCTCAGCATCTTTTTTTTAAATTAATTTTGTAAACATTCAATTTTTTAATTGGTCTAAGATATATTTTTAAAATGCAGTTTTGTAGTGCATTATCAAAGAAAAAAATGAAATATTTGTTTTAAATCTAAAATCCAAACAACGACGAATTTGATCATCAAATAGAATTAAGACAGTGCAGAAAAAAGTATTGAAATCGTTTCTTTAACTGTTTAGAAAACTAAAAAAAAAATGATTATATGAAGAAATAAATATTAAGAGAACATTTAGTAAAACTCTAACGATTCGATTTTGAGAAAATTGTTGATCAAAAAATTTGTATTATATAAGCGACAAAAAAATCACCTAAAGTGAATAAGATGAAAAGCCCGTTTCAACAGAATCGAATAAATTGTTTGAGGATTAGGGGCAAGGACATTCAGATCGACGGACGGAATTCTGGTCCCAGTTCTTTCGACTTCTCTATTATCTTAATGTCATGTTTAATTATAATCTAGAGTTTGATATTTTTAACGAATGCAAAACAAGTAAAAATTATTAGTTCACTATGTTGAAAGTTAGTTGATACTTATTTTCTTAATCCATTCAATTGATTATTTCATTATAGTTATTAGAGTTATGGGCAGGAAATTTACTAAGTAAATTAGTGATTTATCCAATAGTAAAATGAAACAAAATTTGTAATTCTGATGAAAATGTAAAGACAATTGGGCGAATATAGCACAAAAATCCTATTTTGTTGGCCATACATTTTGACCCTTTTAGAAGTAAATTCAAAATCATTTAAACTAAAAAAGAGTGTCACCAGCATTCTTAAAACTTGACATTTCCCTAAATACGCAGCAAACCTTATTTAGTTCAAGACTAAATAAAAACACTGAAGTGTTTTTAAAATTTAAAGAGTTAAAAACTCGTCAATAGAGTAGATGTAACCTACATTTTGTTTAAGTTGGATATTCATAAACTTGACGTCAATTAAAACAAAAATTAGAAAACCTTCAAATACAAACAAACAAATCCTAAAAATGAAAAAAAAAAATAGAGCTCAAAAACCACTTTTGTGTATTTTAAACTTAAATATGTATTCATAAAAATTGATATTTCATACAAAACTGAGTCTTGCCACTTTCACTATACACTCAAGCTTTCAGTATTTTATAGAAAATTATTTAAGCTGCTTTGTTCCCATCTCTTTTATAACTTTTTTACCACATCCCCCACCCCCTAATCCTTTTCGTGCTGTTTTTAGAGTTTATGCCACCTAAAATAGTAAAGAAAAAAGGTACACAAAAGTTATAAGTTATAACGTTTAACCTACATTCTCAACTTCCATCCAGGTAAATTCACGTCATTCTCACCTAAAAGTCTCTGACGTTGACAATTTAACAAAATACAAAGATAAAAAAAAAACAGTTACCATTGTGTATGATTCTAGTGCGGATATACGCGATGGCTTTTGTTAATTGTTTTAACCACGCTCCGCATCCTGTTACCTTCGCTGGGTTTGAGTTTAAGCCAGGATTTTATACAATTGCGGTCTATAGTAGATACTATACTTGACTCGTTCATACTTATATGTACCTATGGGTATGTGTGGAAAAGTATAGATGCCACTAAAATCCACAGACCGCACAGAGTGTTAAATTGTATACACGTAACGTATGCTGGCATTGAGGGGTAAACTCTGGAATATAAGTATATAACATACATTGTATATGTTTACGTTGACGTTTACGTTTTGTTTCATTTAAATTAAAATGAAGCAGTTTAAATGCGTCGTACCTCCTTGCTTGCTCGAAAATGTTATAATAATATTTAAGAATCGAAGAATTTCAAAAACTGTTCAAAATCAACTAAATGAGTATTCTGAAATGACAAAACAGTTTAACATCAACGTTTGATCCGGAACTCCAATAAATTAAAAGCTTATTTCTGAAACGCTAATTAAATATCTTGAAAACTACATCAAATGAGTTATGGTTTAGTTCAGTCTTGAGCAAAGTAGTTTAGTCTTGATTAATGTTATATAGTCTTGAGTATAATGAACGAAAATGACCTTGACCTATTTATGAGCCCCTAAGTATTATTAGTTAAACGTTTAGTTCTAGGAATACTTACTTGATATACTACATTTTTTTAAATAGTTTATTGGAGACTAAGAGTGCTGTTACCTGAAGGTCTGTACAGACTTAAATTAGAAGAATAAATAAGTCTTGAGACTTCCGAACGTATTTCCTTAGTTTGACCTAAAGTATAGATAAGACGTTTTAACTACTACTCTACAACCTTGACTGCAATTACTTTATGGAGAATCGACGAAGATCTAATCAAGTATTTTCTTAACGAAACTAGAGATTTTCGTCACTCAATCAAATGATTTGTATATTGAAATTACTGTCCTGTTATGTTTAAGTATCTTAATCATTGTTTCCTCAGATGAATTTTAAATACAAAATATGTTTTTTCTTTTTTACAAAATATCCAGACAATAACTTTCTTACTTAGGGTGAAGCTATAGTCCGGGCGGACCTGGGCCTCAATCAACATGCGTCTCCAACAAGCTCGGACCCTATCTAGCTTTCTCCAGTTTCGCACGCCAATAAAATTGAGGTCTTAAGCCACCTGCGTGCGCCACGTGGTGTTCCTCTTCTGCGCCGTCCCTCGGGAAATTGATTCAAAGACCTTCCAGACTGGAGCGTCGATATCCATTCGCTCTACATGACCCAGCCATCTAAGCCGTTGGACTTTAATTCTGTTAACTATGTCAGTGCCGCTGTACCGCCCGTACAGTTCGTCGTTGTATCTCTCCTCCATTCTCCATCTATGCAAACTCTCGAAGCATCCAAAGACGCTCACATCTTTCTTCAACAGGGTCCAGGCGTCAGTGCTATAAATGAGAACCGGGATGATGAGTGTCTTAAAGATAGTGATTTTAGATGCTCGAGAGAGGACTTTACTACTCAATTGCCTTCTAAGTCCAGTTCTACGGAAGCAGCGATTTAAAAGAGTTATTCTCCGTTTGATTTCAGCGATGGTGTCGTTGTCTGAGTTTAAAGCAGTTCCTAGGTAGACAAAGTCCTCAACTAGCTCAAAGTTATATCTGTCCATGGTGTCGTTTTGTCCAAGACGTAATTGTTCAATATCCTTTTTTGAAGGCAGCATATACTTGGTCTTGGTCTTATGTCAATATAATCTGCGAATCCTAGTAATTGGATGTACCTTTGGAAGATTCTGCCTCTAGTGTTAACTGTTGAGTTTTGCACAATTATTTCCAGAACGATATTAAAGAAGTCGCATGGCAGTGCATCGCCTTGTCTAAAACCTTTTTTGACATCAAATGCATCAGTGAGACCTTTGCATGCATTCTCCATTGTCATTCAAATGGATAAGTTTAACAGAGATGCCTTAACTAGACATTGCTCTGTAAAGGTCTTTCCTATAGATGCTGTTATACGCTGCTTTAAAATCGATAAAGAGATGGTAGGTATCGAATTAAAGTTCCTGGGTTTTTTCAAGATCTTCCGTATAGTGAATATATGGTCGATATTGGACTTTACCCTTCTGGCAAACTATGCTGAGATTCCACTCATCGGGAATGTTTTTTTTTCTTCCTCTACAGCGCTGTCATGTGGGTGTAGATTCGAGGACTTTTCAGGCCGGAGAATTGGTTTCCACGTATTCTACGTGACCCAGCCATCTTAGCCGTTGCACTTTTTCCCTGCTGGCTAAGTCTACATCGCTATGTACAGCCCGTACAGCTCGTTGTTCCATCTTCTCCTCCACTCCCCTTCGATGCATGCGGGACCGTAGATCACACGAAGAACTTTTTTCTCGAACTGACCCAAGGTGCTTTCATTCGCTTTTGTCATAGTCCATGCTTCTGCACCGTATAGCAGGACGGGGATGATAAGGGTCTTATATAGCAACACTTTGGTCCCTCGAGAGAGGACTTTTCCACTCAATTACTTTCTTAGTCCAAAGAAACAGCGGTTAGCAAGAGTTATTCTGCGTTCTCAGCGCTGGTGTTGTTTTCTGCGTTTACAGCGGAGCCTAGGTAGACGAAGTCCTTGACTACCTCAAAGTTACGCCTGTCGATTGTGACGTATTGACCAAGACATCGGTATTGTATGTCCTTTCTTGACAAAAGCATGAACTTTGTCTTGCCATCATTAACCGTTAAACCCATTTTTGCCGCCTCTGCCTCAATACTCACAAAAGCCGCATTGACAGAACGCTGAGTTCTTCCGCTTATGTCAATGTCATCAGCATATGGACAGACTTTTGAAAGATAGTGCCTCTAGTGTTGACGTGTGAGCTCTCCACTATTCTTTTAAGCACGATGTTAAAAAAATCACATGACAGCGCATCACCTTGTCTAAAACCTTTTTTGACATCGAAAGGTTCTGTTAAGTTGTTTCCAACCTTTATGGAGCAGCGCGAATTCTCCATGGCCATCCTGCACAAACGGACGATTTTGACAGGGATGCCAAGACTAGACATGGTTCTATACAGCTCGTGATGATGGTGGGTGTCGATTTGGTGTTCTTGGGTTTTTTACAGGATCTACCGTAATGTGAATGTAATGATCGACTGTGGACTTTCCTGGTCTTAAACCACACTGATAAGGAAAGGACCTATCAGGTTGTTGATGATGGGCTTTAGAAGTTCACATATTACGGTAAAGAAGATTTTATAGACGATGTTAAGTAGACTGATTCCTCTATAGTTGGTGCAATTAAAAGGGTCTCCTTTTTCAGGTTCGGGCAAACAATACTGAGGTTCCATTCATCGGGCATGCTTTCTTATGGCCATATCTTATAGATAAGTTGGTGCATGCTCCTAAGCAACTTATCTCCAACTGCTTTTAAGAGCTCTGCATTCAAGCCATCCACTCCAGCGGCTTTATTAGACTTCAGCTTAGATATGGCAATCTTTACTTCGTCTAAGTCGGGTTAACGGGATTGTTGGTTTTCGTCGTCTATATTGAATGGATCATCCTGCCTGACAGCGGAATTCAGTTCTTTGTCGCCGTTATACAGTCGGCAGAAGTGGTCCTTCCTTATCCTCAGCATTGACTGCGGTTCCACTATGATGTTTCCACTTTCGTCTTTGCAGCCTTCGGTTCTATGTTTATGTACCTGTCAATTTCGTTCAAACTGTTCATAAAACTTTCGAACTTCATTCCTGCTTTTAAACCTCTCATAATAATTTTTTGCAGCGCCGCTTTGCAAGCCTTTTGCTTGGCTGCATTTACCTGCCGATTTTTTTTACCTTTTGGTAAAATTTACGAACCTCGTTCCTGTTGTGACATCCCACTATCTCCTCAATCGCGCTTTTCTTATGCTCTCTTTTTTTCCATCCCACAGTGAAATCGATCAGCTTGAATCCGTCGTGGGAGGTGGTGTCTTTCAGACTATATCTCCAGATTGTTCCACCAAAGATGTCTTCTCCTCCTAACTTGGTGTTTAGATCTCCTAAGACTATTTTAATGTCATAGCCAGGGCACTGCTCATAAGTCTTGTCCAAGAGCACGAAGAATATGTCTTTGGTATCTTCATCTTTCTCCTCTGTTAGGGCATGTGCGCACATTAAGCTTATATAAGGCTACTTGGCGAGTTAAGCCTTAATGCGGATTGTCATAATGAGCTTGCTCACACTGTTTAAACCCAAGACTTTTTGCCTGAGTCTAGTTCCAACAACAAATCCAAACCCAAATAAACGCTGTCTTTGTTCTCGGAAGTAAAAATTGCAGTCTTTTATCTCCCCATCTCGGAAATTCTTCCGCTGCCGTCTGTGGATATAGAGAGGTGCCTTAGTTTCAACTACACACCTCTCCGCATCTCTCGTTTGCTGGCCCCAACAACTTTTCAATGGAGTTTAAACCCAATTTGCAGATGAGGTACTGGGCACCCAATGTTCACCGCGGTTAGATGATAGTAGGAGTTGACAGGCAGAGGTGGGTTTTGAGTAAACACTTTTGAAAAGTGTTGTTTTGAAAGTAAGTCGTATTGTACTTCGCTTTATTTCACGGCACCTGAAGCATTTAAATGAGTGCAGGAAGTAGAATAATTCTATAGCTTCAAGGTGAATTTTCAGAATTTCTTATTTCGAATGAAGGTTAACAGAGTTTTAAGTACTTACAAAATATTTTAAAATTAAAGCTTTCGGAATCATCTTTTAACCTGCATTTTCTTATATTAACCCTTCTTTTCAAGACCTTTTAAAAATATCATTTAAATTAAAATTTAGTAATTTTTCTCACAAATCCATCACAACCCCTTAGTTCCTTCGCTCGATGAAAATTCCAAGTAAAAAAGGATGTGTGTGGTTTAACATTTCACTTTACTCATATTCACATCACACATTCGTTATGTGTATGGGTTTTTGTATAATACATTTAATAGCACTGAAATGCCATATTCGAGTATAAAATGAAAACACAGGACGTAAAAATAAGAATCCGGAACAGTTCCCGTACTACAATGGATAAATAATAATACTTTATAAAATTATATGGGGGGAAAATATATATTGTTTTAAGACTAATGAGCGAAGAAAAGTAAAGGAGATGCTAATTAAAAATAATAAATGAACAGGATTTACCATACTAAATCCACACAAATACATGTAAAAAAATATACATAAAAGCTTGTATATATGTGTGTACATACTAACATATGTATATAAATATTAAATTTATGCTAATTTGATTTTGTGAAAATTTTCTTTAATTCCTTTTGACAGTATTTTTTAATTTAATTTTGTATAATTCCTTGAGCTGATCATAATTAGGATTGATATACACACCATTGTAATATAAATCTGAATCATTTGACAGTTTACAGTCCTGAGCAGCGTTAAAATTCTCAGACCTAAGAAAAAGGCATGGTTTGATGCTAGTTGTAGGGAGGCTATTGGGGACAAAGGAGTAAATTCCTGTTGCTATAAAACCAACCCTTTTGAGGTAAGCCTGAAAAATTTCAAGAAAAGCCTGGAACGCCCAATATTGGACGGACCAAATTTATACATGAAAACAAATTAAGTCAAAAAATATCGGAATGTCCCAAAGGCAGTATACATTTTGGACATTTGTAAAAACTGATTTAATAAAAATTCATTTCTAAGCTCTTTAGAGAAAATAAAGCACTTCGCCAGTCTGTTTGCCGCCAATTAAACACTCCATGCGAGTGTTATGAGCCCGCCTCTCATTGAGCGTGTTAGTGATTCTATAGGGCTGATCTTTTTTCGCACTAGTACTGTGGCAAGCATATTAAGAGATCGTATTACACATAAATCCGCTGGTCCAGATGATATATTTCATCGGTCCTTCTCTTCAGGACCCGTTCCGAGCGGAAGAAAACAGCATTTATCCAGCCCATCCCCAAAAAAAGCCAAATCTTCCTCACCCACTAATTACCGACGTTATGAACTTACTCTCTTTCCAACGTCATTTAAACGCTGATCAATTATTAGGGCAAAAATATCTTGCAGATCGAAAGCTTCTTATTGACCGAAACTACGGCTTTCGCAGCAATAGGTCCAGTGGTGGTCTCATCGTTCATCTCACAGAACTGTATAGCAAATCATTAAATCTTTTTCGAGAAAATAAAATTTCAAAAGCATTTAGTAGTACTTAGCTCCAGGCTCTGTTATTGATTGCTGATATTACCGTCATAAGATCATTAACGTCGTTTGAACATCGTCGAAACGTTTCTTGTCTCACCCCCTTTTACCGTTATTTTAAAGGTTTATGCCCTAGAGAAAAAGCCAGTATTCTTCGAATCGGACAGTGTATACAAGAAATTATGCCGTTCTAAAAGATAGCTGTTGAACAGAAGAAAATTCAAATAATAAGCTCTGCTAGCTCTTCCTCTGACTTTTGGAAGGCAGTAAGACAATTGAATAGAAGTAGATCTGCCAGTGCTCCAAATCTACAGGTTCAACAGTTAAGAAACCATTTTTAGAATCTTATTAATAATGAACAGTCATCTTTTACACACCAATACGCAGTGCCTCTCTTTCTAGATGATACGTTAGATGCTCCCTTCACTTTAGATGAAGTCCAGAACATTATTATAAATTCAAAAGTAGTAGTTCGAGTTTTATAAAAACTGTACACCTGAATTTGCAATAGCGCTCACGGAAGAATACAATAAAATATACCAAAGTGGGAATACTCCAATAAGTTTTAGGAAGGCTATTATATATTCCCTACCTAAAAAAAGGAGATTATAACGACCCAGAGAACTACAGAGGAATATCTTTTCGAAATAAATCTACTTAATGAGCTTCATGCAGGATTTAGAGAAGGCTATTCAAATATTTATGCCATATTTTCTCTTATGAATATTGCCGAGATATATATGAAAAGGAATAAAAAGTTGTATACCTTGTTTGTGGACTTTCGTGCTGTCTTTGATTCTATACCACGTGAAGCACTATTTTACAAACTTTATATGATCGGTAATTCGACTAGAATGATTCGAATTTTGATAGCCTTGTACGACAATAACTTAGCGATGGTCTGGGATGGGAAATGCGTTTCGAAAGAGTTTGCAACTACGATGGAGGTAAAACAAGGATGCATCCTGAGTTCACTTCTATTTATTTTATTTATTAATGATATAACAGAAAACATTGGAGGTATTATCATAATAAACACAACTTGCATTCCTGCTTTAATGTTCGCGGCTGATTTTCCTATCTTTTCTGAGACCGTTAACAGTATACAGTTGATGATAAATAGACTGGCAAATTATTGTAGAAAATGGAACCTATCCATTAATTTGGCGAAGACAAAAATTATGATATTCAGAAATGGTGGATTAAGATACTCAAGAAATGAGCAGTGAAAGTATGAAGGAGAGCTGATAGAAGTCGTCAGAGAATATAAATATCTGGGAGTTCTCATCACAGCCAACCTCAATATGAAAAAACATTTTCTAACAAAATTATCAGAAGCAAAGCGTGCTATCGGTTCAGCTTGGGGATGCATAGGCAATAAATATCTAAACCACAGCGCAAAACAAGAAACCGTACGTGCAACTGCAACATCTATCGTGCTATGTGGAGCACAAGTGTGGGGATACCGCTCATATACTACTCTTGAAGTTTTTCAACGATACTGTGTCAAAAGATTATTCAAACTACCAAATAGCACTAGCAATTACATGATTTTTCTGGAGACGGGGATGCCACCACTCTTTCTGGAGACACTCAAATTACACATTGATTATGGGCAGAAAGTTATGAGAATGGATGAGCAAAGACTGCCAAAAATAATACTCTCCTACCTGCTAATGAAAAAAGTAATTGTGTACAACAATAGGAAACGCTAGCACGTAATGGTGGATTAAATACAAATTTTAAAAACATCCAACACGACCAACTTTATAAAATATTAGAAAAAACTGGTAACTCTCTGTACGACTCATATGTGAAAGAGTCTCAGTCATCTCAATATCGAATGTACTACAGTAAACTCAATTACAACTTACAAGAAGCAATATATTTTTTGAACACAAACTCTGCAGAAAAAAAATATTATTTTCAAAATAAGAAGTGAACTATCAGGCCTAAATTACAAACCGCATCGATGAGTGTTCCACTTGAATGTAGCCTTTGCCACCTCAGAGCCAGAGAAGGTGTGTACCATTTAATTGGAAAATGCCCTATTTTGTGCGAACTACGAAGAATATACTTTGGAGCAAATCTTGAGGAGATGGTGGATGTGCTGAGTATTTTGAATGGAGACCGCGGATGGGACGTACTATACAAGTATTATTAAAGGCAATTTTTAATCATCAAACTATCTTTACATATTTAATTTAAAGTTAACTTTTTCTATGTATACAAACAAAAAAAAAGTCAATCTGATAGACAGTATAATGCCAAACCAATTAGACTTTAAGCTAATTTATTTATTGAATGTATCATGTATGAATATTAATTTGGTCAATAAAAACTAAACTAAACTAACACAAGCTTAATTCTAGCCGAGGGTCAGAAGAAAAAAAGTATTTAATGACTGAAAAATGTGTTAAGGTACAATTTTGAAAACAAATTAAGGTCGTAATTCAATAAATGTCAAAATCGAACAAGAAGCCTGAGAAAAGTGTTTAAAGTTCAAAATTAGCATAGTTTCAAATTATTTCCTTACCAAACATTCATTGATTTTTAAATTCTACTAGTGTCCTAGTAGCTTACAACCTTTAACCAATGTTGTCCAATGGAATCCAAACGGCTAATTTAAGAAAGCTCATTCCATGATACCAACTATCAGTGAAAAAGTGTACCTTAAGGTACAGAAATTATCCCAGACCTCTGGCATGACAATCCTACGCAGAAACCCCATCATTACACAGAAACTTTATTTTTAAATACTGATATTATATTTGGTCTTTAAATATCACTTGTTTTTTTCATATATTCATTAACAAACGAAAAATAATTCACAGAAAAAAATATCTTTCTTAATCTGATTTCAAAACTATTCATATTCAAACTAAATTTATGCACACTTTAGAGTCCTTATAACAGATACATATCAAGTATCACTCATGTCTTAAGTGTACACAAATTGACACAATAATCGTATTCCGATAACCATAAATGATTTTCCTGTGAAATTTTAAAATTCAACCCAACAAAAATACCACACCATGCCAATACCCCCATAACGGTGATTAACCTACTTAGAAAAACTCCAAGAAGTAGAAACTTATTTTCTTATACCTTTAATTCACGATGATACTCAACAAGGGTATGTTATTATTTTTCAACCAAAGACAAAAATAAATAACAAGGCAAATTTCTAGGAATCTTACGATGGCAGAAACTGACGACGACGTCGACCATCACCCCATAATTATATATACACATACATATACACATTTAGATAAATAATGAGTTTTTCTTTGAAACCATTAAATTTCTAAATAATGTAAGTACCATCGCATTGACTATGCGATATTCTAGAAAAACACAAAAAGTCCATTTTAAACAATCCACCCATCTTGGTGGCCCATCCTTTCGTATGTTGGTTGGGAATTTCCATTGAATTTAACAAGTATTTGCTTTCAATCAATATTCTAAGGCTCACAATGTAAACCAATTACCACCACCGAGTTCTGGGTATTGCGAACTATAGTATAGAGGGAACCATTGGTGTGTAGGAGTTGTTTAAACTGGAAGCACCACCATAAGATCCCAAAAGCCATACCACAGCCCTCGTAATTTAACAGAACCCAAACCGAAACGAATAGAACAGAACTTAATCCCTTTAATTAACACACAATACTATGTACTTCCTCCATCTAACTTGGTGTCGTATTATTGTAACCAGAAAATTGCCCACCAACGAATAACGCAACGTCAAGGAAGGCCTGAAACCATCCAAGAACCTCTCTACCTAAACACAAACGCTTGGAACCCTATAGAACCTCCACAACCACCATCATCATCATCAGTTAAATAACAAAAGCTGAAAAAAAGCCAAAGAACTGGCATCCATCAATATACCAAGACCAACCGAACCATCTCCGCATTTAGTGTTCTTCCCATCACCATCATCATCATCATCATCAACATCATATAGCCAAACAGAGAGTTCCATTCTCAAGGAAAAACCAATGAACATAAAGGAAGACGTGCCACGAGCCACGAGCTACGAGCTCCCACCAACATAGCAACGTTCGATTCCGTTCCGACCAAGACACATTGAGACCAAGAGGAGGAAGCAACAAATCCCAAACCAGCTCATGTCGATTTTCCACCATTTGTATTTGTGTAAAGGGAATTAATCGAATTAGAAAATTGAGGTTATTTAGAGAGAAATTAAGTGAAGCTCGATAATTGAAATTTAATGGAGGTTCTTTTAATGTGCAACGCGACACAATATGACGAAGAAGAAAACGACGTCAACAACAACAAAAATAAGAAGAAAAAAATACCTACGCTTAAGATTCATGAATCAAGTGAAGAAGGGTGATTTTTTTCTCGATTTTTCTTTTCTTGTATTTCCTTATTCAACCATCAATCAACCATCCACCACTGCCGTCAATCAAGCCAAGCAAACGAATCTTTTCAATGATATATCTTCCAAGGGTCTTGAGAGTTATACAAGGGTTTCCTTCTACAATTTAATCGATTCCCATCAGATATCAACAGCTTTATTTTTTAATTTTACTTTTTGGGTTTAAGATAGCTCCATGATGAAATGTATTTTATTGAGTGTCAATTTTTAAAGAGAAAGATTTAAATTAATTTTTAAATAAGTGTAAAAATGAGGGGGGTTGGGGGTTTGATGAGGCTGATGTGTGAGAGTTAAATATTTATTTATTTATTTGTTTCAAGTTTGAAGGAAAATTAAGTGACGCGTGTCATATCAGTAATGTGTAGGTACTTAAAAATTCAATCAAAGTATCTACACACGCTGCGCCGCGCCGCCGGGCTATGTAATATACTTAGCTAATGTTTCATAGTTCATTTGATATTTAATTTGGTTTACTCGTGGTCATACTTAAATTTCGACTAAACAAAATTATTGGATTAGAATAAGATTAAGTTTTAATCCCTCTTAAATGATCAGAACATTTTTTCGTGCACTGTGGCGTATACGCACTATTTTAGAAAAATGCATTTTTATAAGAACAGACGATCCATTTATTGATACCAAAGGTTCTCTGCTTTATATCAATTTAGATAATATGATGTTTTATACATGAGTTCATTGTATTTGTTTTATTATCAGGCGCTAGAACAGACGACGTAGGTGATCTTGCGACCTGTGAACATTCCACATATGTATGTGAATAAGGGTGGAGTGATAGTGTATAAACATTTTTTTTCGATGGCGTAGCGATAAAAAGTTCCCAACTCATTTTTTGTCCCCAAAAACTGCACTTGAAGCTTCCGTCACTAGCTTGATGATGCGCTCTACGGCTTGGGTGTGGCATGGGAAATCTTTAATGTTTTGACATGTTCCAAGACCATCCTCAACTATAGCTTTTAAGTTTTCATCAGTTATATTTAAGGTCAGTGGAGGCGCAGTTATTTCACAGTCTTGCCAAATAATCAGATCAATATAACTTATACCATTGAAATTGAACGTAGGCACTTCAAACTTTCGAATTCCTTGAGTATTTTTGGGCCTTGCTTTCAAAATTCCTCTATATGCCAGCTCCCGTATTATTTTATTTTCATATCCGAGCATAGAAATAAGAATATTTTCTGGTTGAACGAAATAGAATTTTCGTTGGATTATTTTGTCAATGATTTTAACCATATTCAAGTCAAAATAGGGACTCATACTTATGGTTTGCCAAAGGTGCTTAGCTCCGTTTATACAGGAGGGATTGCATTTTATCTTAAACCACATTGGACCATAACTCTCATTATGTACGTGGCTTATATCACAAGCTTTTCTTCGGGATGCGTTTTAGTAGCATATAGCCTTAGAATTCGAGTTGTTATTGTAAGCCATCTAGAATGATTTAGGGTTCAGGTTCAATATAAGCCAAATCGGAAGAAAAAACACCAGCGCTGATAGCGGTCATTAAATTGTAGAGATATTTTTGGTTGGCACTCAAATCTTTCTTTGTAATTTCAGGTAACTGCGTAGAAATGAGGGCGAATTGGGTTGTTGGCATATTCTCACATTTTTGTAATTGAGTTCCAATAGCACCTGAAAAATATTAAGGTCCTGTAGTTTTCCCATCCAAATGTAGCAACAGATGCCGAAGTGGTAATTCATAACAATTCATTACAGCTGGCATTTAAACCAAATTAAACGAACAATGCCTCCTTTAAAACTTGTATTCACTACTTTTCCATTGCAACCAGCAGCACCTATTTCACTTAGTTTCACTGATTTAGATTTCAAGCCGATCTGACTTTAGGTTTTTCACGACGCCACTTTGAGCTATCAATGACACCACTTGGATCTTCTGTTGAAATAATGCCAACATCTTTAAGCGCAGACGAAGCTATAATAGCGCTGGATCTGTCAGAAACTCCAGTCCGATCGCAAACAAGGGCTTATGATGGTAAATGTAATCTCTTTCTATTTTTTTGAGGTGCAGCTTTTTGTTTTGGTGTTTCAGGGAAAAGATTAGAAACTATGCTAACACTGGAACTATTGTTTTCGACTGTCGAGTCATCACGGAAAGAACGAGAACAACACGGTTTGTCAAGACGGATCAGAAATTGAAGTCTTTTAAAATCAAACGGCAGGCATATAGGTTGAGATCATCGGAATGAGAACTTCTTCTACTTCGAATTTTGCTTCGAGTATCGTCGTCGCGTAATTCAGATTGTTTATAAGTTTACTTACCAACAAAAGGGAACCGTTGCACGATTTAAGTTGATTTATTTTTTAAAACATGATCACTAGAGGGCCAACCCTATAAGTGCAGAACAGTTTGCTGTGTCTATGTGACGAATCTTCTTTCGCACTAGTCCAGTTGCTAGAGTACTTTAAGATCTTAATATTCAGAATTTTGTGGGCCCGAATAGTATCCCTGCTATTGTTATGAAAAGATGCTCTTCAAAGCTGTCAAAACCATAGCTTATACATTTGTTACATTCTACAGGCCCCTTTCCGAGTGGATGGAATATTGCATTTGCCAAGCCTTTTTCTAAAAAAAGGCGAATCCTCCTAACCCTCTAGCTTTCATCCAATTGAACTTACGTGCCTTCTTTCCAACATCATGGACACTTTGATCAATTTTCAGCTTAAGAAATGTCTTGAAGAATGACTGGCACTGATGATATTATGGTTTATCAACTCTCCTCCAATCTCGCTATCCATTGGTGGTACTTCCATCGAGGAAATGCAGCTAAGTGCTTACGTTTTTTATGATGCAAGACATTTTTTTATTGTAGCCTTGAACCCATTTTGGACGTAGTCGCACTTCATGAATGTGGAATGCTTTACCACGATTAATAATTCCCATTCATTACAATGAATGGTTTCTCACAGCCGCCACCAAGGAACCCCTGGTTCGACTTTGAATGTGCTCAGGCAAACAAAGCCAAAGCCCTACATCGACAAGAGAAGGGATGCCGCATGCTTAGAAGAAAGAAAAAAACCCATGAGCAGCGTGAAGTCTAGGAGATCCATGGATGTTTTAACAGGAAACAGGGGCGGAATTTTCATAGGAGAGTCAAAAAGAAAACAAAGGGATTCACTAGCTGCCTGGAGCCTGCAAAGATAAGGAGGGGAATACCGTAGTCGAGACGCAGTCAATGCTAAAAATTTAGAGAGATCGTTTCAACCAGCTGCTTAATGGTGATGAAGTCAACGATTCAGCTAGCGAGCAGCCACGACAAATCCATTTGGTTGACGGTCTAGAGTTTCACCCACCCGATCAGAGTAAGATCAAACTAGCCATCACCAGGCTGAAGTCGAACAAAGCGGCCGGTGAAAACGGTCTGCAAGCGGAGCTTAAGTACGCTGGATCAGATTTGGTAAGGAGTATGCACCAAGCTAGTTACTAAAATTTGGTAGGAAGAAAGCATGCCTAACTTAAGCACCATCTGCTCGATCTATAAAAAAGGTGACCGCCTTCTCTGTGCCAACTACAGAGGCATTAGCCTTTTAAACATCGTGTACAAGAAGCCATTTACTGACGAACTAATTGGCCCTTACCAGTGTGGCTTCAGGCCTGGAAAATCTACCATCGACCAAACAATCACATCGAAACACACCATCTTTTCATCGATTTTAAAGCAGCTTATGACAGTGTAGACAGACGTGCCGTGTTGAGTTTTGGTATCTTTACCAAACTACCACTTATCAGGATGACGCTGGAAAATGTTCGTTGATGCGTCAAAATTGGAAGAGACTCGACCGAAAACTTTGAAACCACCAGAGGACTTTGACAAGGCGATGCGCTGTCATGTAGCTGCTTCAATATTATTCCGAAAAGAGTGGTGCGCAACACCAAGGCCAATACAAGTAGCACCATCTTTCAAAAATCCAAACAATATCTTGGATATGCTGATGACATCGACATTATGGGAAGAACCAAACGAGCAGTGAAGGGTGCCATCTCTAATATCTGAGGCGAAGAAAATGGGACTTGACATTAACGAGAACAAAACGAAGTATTTACTGTTGTCAAATAGAGTCGATTCACACCGTAGACTTAACATTCTTAATTTGGCCAGGGTAAAATATTTTCAGAGAAAGTGAATCACGATTTTTTCAGGGATACCCATTACCCAGCATTGTTGCATGCTCTCCTATCGGCCAATGTCAGATACACAATGCAGTTACCCTGCCTGGGTCTGCATAAAAGTACGATAAAACGGGTTTGATATAGGTAGTACATTAGACTGTTCCACCTGTGGATAAAATTCTTTCAGGAAACTTTAGAAAACTGTGCCTTTCATAGCTCCTTTCCGCAAGATTGCTAAGAAAAGTCGATCTTTGCTTGGCCAACTCATCAGCCCGTGCATTTATATCAATTCTATTGTGATCTGTAAATCAAATAAGAGTTACAAGGAGGTTGATGTTAAGGCTGTATAGAAGATGTTGTGGTCAAATTTATAGCCATAACAGTCGCTTGGCTGTCAGTGCAGATAGCCATCTTTCTATTTTGGTTTGAGTTTGATTTTAGTAGTTTGCATGCTTATCTGAATGCTAGTGATTCCGCTTGGAATTCACTAACATAATCAGGTAACTAAAAACATTTGAAGACATTTAAAAACATAGAGAGGATTCACGGCCCAGCTTCACACTCCATCTTTCAATCGTCAGTAAAAATAGTGGTATCGAAGTCTTTCGTAACCATATCATCCTCCCAAGCCTTTCTGGGAGAAAAGTCGACTTTAACATTCCTACTGAGGTTCAAGATAAGGGTGCAGCAGTCGGTTTCCGTCGCCAAAAAATGTCCCCTTGAATCAATTCGTTAGTTTGATTCTTAAAGCCTTAGCGCGCTGCATGATACTAAATATTTAAAGTATACTGGTAGGTGGTGCAGAATAACATTTAAGGTGCAGAATAAACATTGTCAAATATCTCTTTGCGTACCATTTTTATATCAAAATTTTATATCAAGAGTGAGTACAAAATATTTGCTTACTTTCTTAAAAAAGCAATTAAATGATGAAGATTATAATTCCACTCATCTACCCATCTTGAATTGTTACCATTGTCGAGTTAATCATATAAAATCAAAAGAAACATTCTTCATTATATTGAACTCATGTTTTTATAACTTTCGACATTTTACCTTTTTGTTTCAAAATTAATTAAAAGGAACACAAAAAGAAATCATAAAATAAAATATATGTATTATGTAGGTCGATGTCCTTTCTAAAAGAAGACACAATACCCTAAAAAATATTTTACAGTTCTTTTTCAGCCCAAAACATAATATTAAAAACTAAAAAAAGACTGTCCCTAAAACAAGAACAAGAACAAGAAGAAAAGTTCGAACAAAATCCTTTGACCTTTTCTGCATTATCAATTAATGAAATACAATCAAAGAATCAGGATAAATTAAAAAAGTTCCTTTTTGTTCATTCTTTTATTTTTTAATTATCAAACACCACCAAAGAGAAAGCCTTTGATTGAAGTGAATAAAAAAAAGGATAATAGAATTACCAACAATAAAATAAAATACAACCAAATAAAAAATAAAAATAGAAACAAAAAAAATAAAGGATACGAAAGGAAAAAGTTCAATCGAGCACCCAAATCAACAATCAAATTCAATGTTTTATTTAACAAAAATTCTTTATCCTCCCACTACCGCTACCGTACCGCTACCGCTCTCTCATTTCCACGATACTAAAAGGATAAATTCAATCAATAAACCGAACCCATCTCTATCCCTTAAAACAAAAACAAAACCATATCCTTTTTGGCCGATTCATTGACAATTCAAATAGCACAAACGAAGCGGAACATTAATTCCCAAAATACAACGACACTAAATATTTCAAATAAACGGATTGCTACCTATATCTATAAATTTTGGGTCATCGAAGACCCGTCATCAATCAGATGAAGAAAATACATATAAAAAAGGGAGAGGATCCTTCAAAAGGACTAAACGACTAAAAAAAATGAGAATTATAACTTAAACAAAAAATAAATAAAAAAAGGAACCGACACACAACAAAAAAAACAAAAAACATCTTTAAAACGTTTCTTTTGTCGATAGTCCTTCCGATGAAGTCCTTTTTGTCCAAACTCCAAATGTCAGACAGTTTGTCTTTATACGCCTTTACACCCTAGAAAAGTGAATTCGATGTAGCGATGCGATGGCGAAGCATAGGGATATATGTATGTTGTATAAGGACATCCCTTTGACACATCGAAATGGGGACATTTTGTTTAAAAACAGATAAAGTCATCCTTTGGGGAGTTCTACTAGATATAGGGTGATGGGCTATGGCGATGGCAATCGGTGGTGCAGAAGGGAAGTGTTGGGGTATAGATTGATGGCAGCGATTGGAAGTTTCGGAAAGTGGAAGAGCGACGGGGTTTTCTCTAGAATTAACCCAAATTGGACTTTCACTAAATCAAGTCTTGAGGCTAATAAACATTCTATGTTATTCTGAAGAACATTTAGGAAGGAAGTTCAAGCTAACAGTGTAGGTGTAGTATATACAATTTGTATGGAATATATGTATGTGTCTATATGAATATGTATAGTTATGGTTCATCAAGTTGTTAATTAAATTTTGTGGGTAAGTCAATACATTCAGTCTTCACAACTTGTAGCTATTCAAATATTCAATGATGATTATGGACATGGACATGGAGGAGCATTTAAAATACATACACCAGATAGAAAAGAAGAAGAACCCCCAGCTATTATGTGATGGCAGAAAGCTAGGAAGGGAGATTGAACTATACAAAATTATGGAAATTGGTGGATATTTGGCAAACATGCTAGCTAGTAATGAAATGTGAAAATTAATTATAATTTCCCAATCGATTAGATAAGTCAGCCCCAAGTTAGATTGTTTTTTGTGTTTCTCGCATAGCACCCTCCAAGAGGACTAGTAGTTCAAATTAAGGGATGTAATATGATGTTAACATGTTAGCTCAGCTCTTTATCTTTCTAGGTTTTGAAAGGTCTAAACAAGATTAGATCTGCACCAGATTTTTGAGTGTTGATTTTTAATAATAATATCGAAAACTGTTTTTAACGAAGATTTCGTTGTTAATACTAGAAGGGTCCTGTTTTTATATTATTTAAGAATTTCTAAACCCTAGTCAAGAGTGTTTAAGTCAGCATGATTTGATTTTTTGCGAAATTAAACAAACATTTGGAAATATCATGTACAAAATACATGACATTCTTTTAAAACTACTGAAGTTAATATTGAAAGTAAAATTCATCGTAAGTACCCGTGGTGTGATGATTAGTGGGAAGGAATTTCTTTGCTTCAAGTCTAGGCTTTAAGCCCTGCTTGTGCCCCTAAAGTTTTTTCTTTTAGATGTACTGCCTCTTTCGAGAAACTGGCGAATTCTCCAAGCAGTTAATATTCAGCCTACAAATTGAAGATCCCCTGAATTCATGAAATGACTCGAATACAGGATAGATTGAGTATTGTAAAGTCACTTGGCCCTAATCTCTACGGACTTATTTATTTGTTTTTAAGATGCATCATATATTGCAGTTATGAAAGCAGAAATTTGTTTCTTCCTACGACATATAATAAGTCTATCATCATTTCTTCTTAAGACCTTAGAAAGATTGATTGATATCTATTAAATGGCAGGTATTGATACAAGACTTCTGACTATGTCTCAACATGCCTACTGTAAAGGAAAATCAATGAGAACGGCTCTACACATATAACGAACGCACCATCTAATAATCTTTCTTCTGGAAGAGTTCCCTATGGTTGCTTTCCTTTACATCGAAGGTGCTTTTAACAACATGCACACATCTGTAATAAGATCTTCACTAATAATTAACTCAAAACTGTTCAACTCTTCTGCTAAAAAATTCGTTAGTAGAGGGATACCGTAGGCTGGTGTTCTGTATCCTCTCCTCTGGAACTTGTTGGTAAATAAAATCCTAACTGGTCTGGATATGGAGGGTTTCAAAGTGATTGTCTATGTGGATGACGTTGCTATAACGGTTTCAGGAAACCATTTCAAAACCCGAAGAAAACGTCATATCAACATATGATATCCTTATTTTCTCAGATAGTCAGGTCGCTATCAAATCTCTGGACTCTGTCTCCACAAACTGAATATCAGTCAATAACTGGCGATCATCTCTTATGGAAATTGCACAATAGTTTAATATCAAACTTTGCTGGATGGCGGACCATAGAGATATTCCAGGAAATTGTAAGGCTGATGAACTCGCCAGAAATAGCACATTGCAACTCATTCTATCACGATTGGCTAACGCTGGCATACCCATCGCTACATGTCCTATGTACCATTTCTAATGCAAGACGCTATGAAGAAGGCAAACATCAGATTAAATAACATCACCCCGTATCAGGTGACTAAAAACTTCTGGCCTACACTAAATTTCAAGCGCTCAAGGTGCTTGCTATCTCTAAGCAGATCCTATACAAGGTCTATAATAGGTGTCATAACAGGGCACTTTCGAAAAGGAAAGCAGACCATACTACTAGTGGTATTTTCAAATGACTTTTGCAGATGCTGTATTGAGGAGGAAGAAGAGGAAACAATTCTTTACCACTTCTGTACACACCCTGTTCTAGCTTAAGAATGCAGGACTTACCTGGGGTCTTCTTAACGATCTAAACGATTTCAACCATGTAACATTACGTTTCGTTAGGGGGCTCAAACTGGATTTATTGAGCTTAGAAGAAAGCTTCAAGATTCAAGTGGTATCACAATTAACTTTTAAAGTGTCCTTAGTATGTCCTAGTTCAACACGAACAGCCTCTTTAATCTAATCTTCTTTTTGTTATGAAATTTTGTTGATTTCAGAATTCTGGGTTTTCGGGATTTCTGAAATTTGGTTTTCAAGAGTTGATTTTGGAATTCAAATTCTGTGTGAAACTCCACTAAAAAACTGTGCTTGTTCAGCAACTTACTATCCGGAAATTTATGATGCTATACAAAGAATATTCTTCTTCTGGTAAAAAAGCTTACAATTCAGTAATTAGAAAGGATTAACCCGTGAGGGAACTCTCGCAGCCAAAATTTGTTTCAAAATCGAAAATGAATTATAGGTGTCAATCTTTCTGAAGTAATTTTAGCTTTTCTTGGCTTTTATAGGATGATCGTTTTTATTTGTTGATTAAAAATTAATCTCTAGGAACCAAACTCTTTCGGTTTTTAAGGGTGTGAGAACCTTAAAATGTCCATAAATGTTTGGTTTAGTTTATATGAATTATTCTGGTTTAAAATTTAAAGTTTTAAAAGTGTACTGCTTAGTTAGAAGGAGCCAATGGATAGAATTAAAAAAGATTCTAAATATTGTGTTGTTCGCGGTAATGCTATCATATCAAAACAACCTAGTGTATTTAAAAATACCTCTGAATGGACTGAAGTTCAATCTAAGAAAAAGCTTCTAACTCAACTAACATTACAAAAATAATTGGTACTGACTCTTTGGTTACTCTCTGTGCTCTCCCTAATTATACTTGGATTCACTTATCAAAATTTAGTAGAGACACTAAGCCTGAAGAGATTATAAATCATATTTCACAAAACCATTTCAAATCTTATGCGTTCATTAAAAAAGACACTAATACATCTAAACTTCTATCAGTGCCTTAAAATATTCAATCATTCAAAGAATAAAGAACTGACTCTTCAAACGTCTTCATCTCTGTATATTTCATCAGTAGTTCTAGACGAAATTAGACCTTTTGTTCTTATAAAATATGCTGCTTCTCTTGCTAAACCGCTTTTTCTAATTTGTAAAAGCTTTCTAGAGAACGGCGAATTTCTCACGGAATGGGAGAAATCATTATTAAACCCTCTAAATCAAGGTCGAAACAGCAAATTTCCAACTATCGTTTGTAAATTGTGGTTTATTTCAATAATTATTTTGTGTTTCAATTCAGTGAATTTATTTTCTCATCTATATCTGTATTGGTTTAAGACATTTTTTTATTTTGCTATGACTGGACAATTCTGAATTTTTTATTTATATGTATAGCTTGGTGCCATTATTCTTTTCCAACCATGGCCTCGCCATATACATTAGGAATGATGTTGCTTATCAGCTCTTACCAGAATATGGCCTTTGCACCAATTCCTTTTTTAATTAT
This sequence comes from Eupeodes corollae, assembly GCF_945859685.1. NCBI lineage: Eukaryota > Metazoa > Arthropoda > Insecta > Diptera > Syrphidae > Eupeodes > Eupeodes corollae. The sequence goes on from NC_079147.1 coordinate 100,892,416, forward strand.
ATGTGGTTTAAATTCTCCGTAAATAAGCAAATCATTCACTATTGCTTCCTTTATCGAAGCCCTAATCTAGACAGAGTGTCAACTTCTCGTGAATTTGATGCTTTGTCTGATTCCATCCAAAGAATTGTTTCGTCCTATCCTCGTACTGAAATCGTTGTTACGGGTGATTCCAATGTACACAATTCTTCATGGCTTCAACATTCAGGCCAGACAACACCCGATGGAGTGTGTGCAGAAAACTTCGCTGAGTTGAACCACCTAACTCAGCTTGTATACGAGCCCACCCGAATATCGGACGTTGAAGGTCGAGCAGAAAACACTCTTGACTTGTTTCTTACCTCTGACCCTGATAAGTACACTGTAAGTGTTCTATCTCCTCTAGGCACATCTGACCATTGTGTTATATGAGCAAATTTCAGGTGTCGAAACTGTTCAGAAAGACCTCCTAAGAGAACCGTTTGACAATACGAGAATGCCAATTGGGACGTACTCAATAATTACTTTAGGATCTTTAACTGGTCACTTTACTTCCTCGATAGTGACGTTGACACCAGCGCTGATATGATCACAAGTTTAATTCTCCTGGGAATGAGAACTTTTATACCGAGCAGGGTTAAAAGTATCAGACCCAAGGAAAACGCATGGTTCGATCCGAGCTGTAAAGAGGTTATTAGGGCCATAGAGGTTAGTTTCCGTTGCTATAAAGCCAACCGTACTGAGGAAAGCCGGAAAAAGTTCAAACAAGCCAGGAAGGCCTGCAACGCCCATATTCGACGTGCCAAATTTTTACATGACCAAAAGTTACGGCAAAAAATACTGCAATGTCCCAAAGTCAGTACAAATTTTTGGGCATTTTTAAAAAACATGAGGATTCTTCCTCTTCTTCGGTGCCTACGCTCGTCGTCAATGAGACTCCTTTTGTTAGCTCTTTAGAGAAAGCTAATCTGTTTGCTAGGCAGTTCGCCGCCGATTCTACGCTGCCAGTTAGTGTAATGACTCCGCCTGTACTTGATCGAGTTAATGATTCTATGGGGCAAATCTTTTTTCGCACTCGTACTGTAGCGAGAGTCCTAAAAGATCTTAACACACACAAATCTGCTGGTCCGGATGGTATCCCCGCTATTGTTCTGAAGAGGTGTTCTTCATCGCTGGCAAAACCACTGCGTAAGCTTTTTCATCTGTCCTACTCGTCAGGTCTCCTTCCGCGGATGGAAAACCCCATTTGTCCAGCTTTTTAACAAAAAAGGCGAATCTTCCTCACCCTCTAATTATCGACCGATTGCACTTACGACGCTTCTTTCCAAGGTCATGCAAACGCTGATTAATTATCAGCTCAAGAAATATCTTGAACATCGATAGCTTCTTAATGACCGGCAATACGGCTTTCGTAGCAATAGATCCACTGGTGATCTCATGGTTCATCTCACCGAACAGTGGAGCGAATCTTTACATCGTTTTGGAGAAAGTAAGATTATTGCACTTGATATTTCAAAAGCATTTTATAGGGTTTGGCATCAGGATTTCTTATCGAAAATGCGTGCTTTTGGTTTTCATGAATCCCTGCTTCATTGGATTAGTAATTACCTTTCGGATCGTTCAATACAAGTTGTTTTGGATGGATTCAAGTCTGAAAACCACCACAAAATATGATAAGCTCATTAAATTCCGACCTAAACAGCATTGTTCAATGGGGATTAAAAAACCGCGTGGAATTTAATGCTTCGAAAACCCAATGCTGTCTTGTATCGTTAAAGCGTGATATACCCCCTTTGCCATTATCCATTGATGGCACTTGCATCAATGAGACTGAACACCTCGATATTCTCGGTATGTATGTCACCAACCACCTCTTGTGGAATAATCACATACGGGATTTCGCCAAAAATGCCGCAAGGTGTTTGGGTTTCCTTAATCGATGCAAGAAATATTTCACCCCTTCTGATCTGGCTATTATCTACAAGACTTACATACGTCCAAAAGTAAAAGCTTGAGTATAACTCCCATCTCTGGGCTGGTGCTCCTGCAACTTACTTAAGCCTCTTGGATAGTATTGAACGTAGAGCATTTTGATTGATTGGTGATATTACAATCATAAGATCATTTACGTCACTGGAACGTCGTCGAAATGTTGCTTGTCTTACCCTATTTTACCATTATTTTAATGGTTTATGGTCTAGAGAAATAGCCAGATGCATTCCTCCCCTTAAACAGTTCAACCGTAATGCTCTAGGAATGCTCATTAATATACCCTCGAGCCCAACTTCGGTCGTACTGTCAAGTATAGAGATTCGTTCTTTAGCCGTACTACGCGAATGTGGAATGCGTTACCACACTATGTCTTTCCTAGTCATTGCAATATTCAGGAATTCAAAACCAATGTGCACCGACATCTCCTTTTAAACCCTCTTCCTAGTGCTCACGCTGTGCATCTGCATAATAGGGGTAGTAATATCCCCTTGAGTGTGTGTTTATAAAAAAAAAAATATTTTTCGAGAAATTGATATTTGAAAAACTTACAAGTTAAGGATACATTTCCCCGCGCCAACAACGACTAATCTAGAGTAAGTAACTCTATTTCATGGAAGAATATTAAAAGTTTTTGAATTGTTCATAATCCTATCTTAATTCTCGAGTTCAATTTATTTGCATTGACGAAGTTCTCTCAAAACAAATTTTGGTTTCATCTAGTGTGCCCCAAGGTAGCCACCTTTGGTTCCTTCTTTAAGTAATTTTTAGAAAAAATAATTAACCTAGTATTTTCCTCAATTCAAGTCAACTTCTTTTCACCAATGACTGAAAGTTTTTTCGATGCATAATATTTATTAATGAGTTCTGGAAAAAGATAAGGAGAAGAAAGATCTTGGTGTAGTTTTTGATTTTAAACTTAATTTTGTTAAGCACATTGAATTTAGTGTATTCAGAGGAAAATCCATGCTCGGCTTTGTCAAACGCAATAGCAACAGACCCTCTTGCTCTCAAATCACTTTTTACCTCAAATGAAAGACTAATCTTGGAATGCTGTTGTGTACCTAATCTGAAACCCTTTTAATAACATTCAATCAAAGAGAATTGAAATGGTCAGCAAAATGTTAACAAGGTTCAATATTCAAAACTAGATGCCAACTTTTAGGTATTCAATCCCTTGAAAATAGACGCAAAATGTTTTCTGAGACATTAAAAGTGGTTTCTTTGTTGTATTGAATGTTACAAGGTTAACCAACTAACAAATTTAGTTTTTCATATTAGTTATATTTTATTTTATGTTTAACAATAAGTTTATTTAATATAAAGTGTACATATCAACGTACATAATTTTGTAGCTGACCTTGTCATTATTCAATTAGAATATTTTCAAAAAATTGCGTTTTCATTTATTTGAAATTATTCTAATTGAATAATGACAAGGTCAGCTACAAAATTATGTACGTTGATATGTACACTTTATATTAAATAAACTTATTGTTAAACATAAAATAAAATATAACTAATATGAAAAACTAAATTTGTTAGTTGGTTAACCTTGTAACATTCAATACAACAAAGAAACCACTTTTAATGTCTCAGAAAACATTTTGCGTCTATTTTCAAGGGATTGAATACCTAAAAGTTGGCATCTAGTTTTGAATATTGAACCTTGTTAACATTTTGCTGACCATTTCAATTCTCTGAACTATTTAATTTGATACATTTTCTGAGATTTTTTGATTCCGCCATTGGAATGTTAAATATTCTTTTTAATTCGCATTAACATAGTTTTTTTAATTTGAGATATTTTAAGTATCGAGTCTCATGGAATTTAAAACAAAAATTCATTGAAATTCCATGTATCGATTCTTAAAACGCGATGTGCATTTGTCAGAAATATGTAAGCTTTTCCAATTATTTTTCTACAATTTTCCCATAAATAAATCAAACACTATACATAAACAAAAACATGTTTTTAAGCTTAGCTGGAACTCAAGAGCCTCCAGAAATGGGTTAACGAAATCGATTGATCAATCATTTAATTTTAAAAAGGATTTCCAATTAAGCTGACCCATAAAAGTTACACAATGTCATTAACTTAAACAATATACTGTATATCAAAAAAGGTCTATACATGTTTTTCTTCCATTTAAATATGTCAAAATGAGAGCACACAACCCTTCACGTTGTTTTCACTTGATTTTTTAAAATTAATTATAATTTCTCTTTAATTTTAATTTGACTTTAGTCTTTTATTTTTATTTTTTTTCTGTGTTGGCTTAATTTACCATTGTCATAAACGCTTTAAGGAAAAAGGATTGACTATACAAAGGATCAGCTCGAACGTGGATAGAAAAAACTGAAAACCAAAAAAAATTAAAACAAGGAATGAATGAAGAAAAATGATTCTAAAAAGGCAAACTCCTTTCGCTTATCATTATCCTGGATATCATAAAGGATACCAGAAGGAGTTCTTTTTTTTCTTGTTTTTGCTAAGCCGCAGGTTTTTCTGCAGTTTTTTTTCTCAGTTTCCGAAAAGTGTTCCATTCTTTTTGAGCGCAACCAAAAGTGCTTGCCACAATTTTGCCCAACAAATAAAGAAAAAAAAAAAAACAACCCTTAGGTAAGGGAAATATATTTATTTTCTTTTGGTACAACAAAAATGTATGCCATCATCATCATCATCACCATCACCGTCGACGTCGTCGTCGTTGCCATCGTTGTTTTTGCCTTCATTTCTGCTGCCTATATTAAATACTGATTAAAAGGATAATGCTGCGGTTTCAGGATAAAGTTGGTTTTAAACGTTTTATATTAGAAGATAAAAAAAGAAAATCTGCGCCAATTCCCTTTTTTGTTTTTGTTAATTTTGCTTCAAGCTGCTCTCTTATCCTTTTGCATTACTCGCTTTTCTAAATGAAATATGTAGATGTACGTATTAGTTATGTCCTGCTAAAGGATAAACATATTATTTGAAAATATATCTCGACCTAATGCGATTAAATTTAACATTTAAAAAAAAAATTAAGCAGGTTAAAAGGACAAAAGCAATTTTACATTCGTTAATATGTTTTACAAGGATATACAAATATGTGTGTGTGTGTTTGTGTTTTTTTAATTAAACAAACACAAAAAAACAAAAACATTATAAACAACATTTGATCAATGTGATAGTATGTGTTTTGGTATTCATGCCCACATACTGAGAAAACACAAAAAGGGTAGCAAGAAAAATTAAAACGGAAATGACATGGCAATATTTTATTTTGTCTCAATTAATTCATTTGAATTTATTTACGTTGAAGGAATTTTCGAATTTATGTATGGCAAGGACATTGGTTTGTTTTTGTTTTTGTATTTTTATTTAATTTTTTTTCTTGAGTTTATGTTTAAATTATTTTATACTGGGATACTGTATGCATATATTTGAAGGATAAACATTTTTGTGTGTGTTTAATTAAATCATCGTTATTCAAAAATAAAAGAGTGCTGGTAATGTACATATATACCTTTTTGTATGACGCGACGCCATTTCAATTTATGTTTTGGTGTGATATGTGTTTAAGCTTGAATTTTAAAAGATGTACGGATCTGATGGTATAATGTGATTTAAACATTTTAAATTTTAATTTCATAATTCCTTCGAGACTATGGGTTCATACGTTATGCAAATACTTGTATTAATATAAGATTTAAAATTGGAAGATGTGTCGAAAACATGAAAATAATTAAAATTATACTCTTTTATTTTGGATAAGCATAAACGTTAAGAAAAAACAGGGATGAACTTGGGCATTTGAGAATAATGGTGAATACCAAATTCAACATTATTTAAGAAACAACTCATTGTGTACAGAATGTTATTCAGTTTATTTCAACATATTTTAAAAATAATTAATTAAAAATTTACAGTGAAACTTAGATTTTAAAAAGGGGCTAAGAAGCGACTTACATTGATTACTTCCCCTTTCGTGTTCGTCTGTCGATATTTTTAAAGTTTTAAAAAAACGAGACGACCTTCCATTCCGGCTGTCGATTTGTCTTGCTTAAAATTTTACCAAAATATGCATAACAATATTTCGTGTGAGATAAATAATTTTAAGTAAAAATTTTTTTTTGTTCTCTGAATACTTTAGGCGAAAACCATTTCTTATAAGTTTTTGTTGTTTTTGCTTTTGTTTAAAAAAGTTGTCAGTTGATTTTTTCTAAAAAAATAATGAATAACAATATTTTACTTGTAATGAAATAGTTTGATTAAAAATTTATGTTTTTTAAGAAAATTTAACAGAGAATAAATCCATTTTGAAGTCAATACCTTACAACATCAATTTTTACCAATTCTGCGTACTATTTTGTGTAGATTTGAATTATTATAAAAAAACTTACAACTGGATTTTTATAAAAATCTTACTGACAGTCGAAAACCAGATCTTTTAACAGATGAAATTAGTTTGAATCCAATATCCTGATTTTTGAAATGATATTTCAGTCGAAAATCAAAACCAATTTTAAGTTATATTTTTTAAATGTTTTAAGTGTTTGTAAATTCGGTTTTTTCTAAAATTGTATTGAATGTTAAAAATATTTATTTTATATAATGAAATCAGTTTGAAGCTAATATGTTTGATTTTTAAAAGCATATTACACACTAGAATCAATTTTTAAAAATTTTTAGTATAATGTTTTTTTTTTTATTTTAATTTAAATTTTTGTAAAAAAAAACTGTCAATTCGAAAAAGTTTTTCTTTCTTTCATTAAAAGTTTGAAGATAAAAATAACAGATTCTAGGGACCACAAAACGTCGAGAAATGTCAACATTTTCAATTCGACAAACTGGACCGATTACAATAACTTCCTATTGTTTTAAAAACATTCTGTGTTGGATATACAAAAAATGAAGTCAATATTTTTTTTTCTGAAAACCATTTTATTAGTTGTTTTGTAGGTTTTTTAATTTTTTTCTTCTTGTACAAAAATTGTCAATTGAAATTATTTCTAAGAAAATAACTAAAAGCTAACAAGTTCAATTTCAATGGCTGTTTTTCTCCAAAGATATTTTTTTCAGAAACCAATTTCGTGTGGTATTTGATACGTATGCCTTTTTTTAAGATACAATAAATTCAAAGTCTTTTACTTTAATTGTTGCCAAGATATTCGAGTTTAAAATCAATTTCGACTAACTTTGAATAGAATTTTTTGAGTGATTTTATTTAAAAAAAATATACATTATTCCTTCTAAAAACATTATACTTTGATAAATACAATGTAATACAATATTTTATATTGAAGTCCATCGCTAGCTGTTCTTGAGATATAGACAACGGTATCTCCAACTTACGTAGACGTAGAAATAAGAAGATAATTAGGGCTTATTTTAAAAATTCAAAAAATAGTTTATATTTGAAGAGTGTTCTGGAATCTGAAGATTCCCTTTTTTCAAACAAAACAAAAACTTCAAAAACTTAATTTTTTGAAAACAATGTGAATGTGTTCTAGAATCTGGTGGCTCCCTTTTTTCGAATTTTCTACCATCTTAAATGATGATCAAAATGTCGAGTTCGAAATTTTGTACGAATGGAATAGTTGCCACATATGTAGTTCCAATATGTCCCATTTAAGTAAAAATGTAAACTAAATAAATAGTTCGGTTATTTTTCAACTTTAAAAATATAAAGTAAACGAATTTACAACACACAAATTAGATTAAGCCAAAGATAGACTTTTAAGATCTCAAAGTTTTAAGATTTTATTTTGATACCCTTGTGGACAGTGACAAAATACATTTTTTTTCGTTGTGACTTTTAAGAGAGTTTAAGGTATTGCTCTCCAAATTTTCAATAATTTTACTAAGAAAACAAAGTTTTCAATTATATAAGTTTTAACATATTTTTAAATAGAGCCATTTTAAGATTTTAAAAGAAGATGGAGTATAATGAGGTCCATTTTGTTCGTAACACAAATAAAATTGATCCAACAAATTTGCAAGAATTCGTCTATAGTATAATTAGGTTTCCGTTTTTATTGCATCCTAAAGTTCGTCTAGTGTACATAGTTTTGACACGTGAACTCGTGATATCAGATAACCCCAAAGAAAAAAATCGCACACCGTTAAGCCAGGTGATCTAGGAGGCCCATGCATATCTCCAAAATATTAATTAGGAAGCTGGAAAACATCTCAAGTACGACGTTTATCCATCTTGTTGAAACCAGATTTTGACGGGTTGATAATTCGCCTCTTTTTTAGGTAACTCTGATTTTAAAAAGTTACTATGCATGTCAATGTAACGGACACTGTCAATACGTTCACCGTCGTTCCTTGTTCTCAAAAAAGTAAGGAGCAATGATTATTTTTTTGTTGAAGCTGCACACAAAACAGTCGACAACGTAGAGGATTTGAGAGTTATCTGCACCATAATAACAGACATTTTGCTTAGTTACAAAACCGTCGAGGTAAAAATGCGCTTCATCACTCATAATTAACAGCATATCGCCATTTACTTCAAATAACTAGAGCATCTTTAATGCAAATTCTGAACTGTAGTGATTATCAGTGAAGTTTTTAAGTCTTAAACAACTGTTAACCTATAAGGATGGAAGTTCAACTCCCGCTTGACAATGAGTCAAACGTAAGAACGATTAATTTATAAAGCTTGAGCTTGCTTGCGCACCAAGCATCTTCGACTTTGTAGAACAGGGGCTCTAACCCTTTCCCTTTTTTAGGGAGTTTTTACAATTCGTACGGGCCAGGTGTTCCTTTATAATACACGCTGTATTTTCACTACCTATTCGTTGTTTTTGACAAAAAAGTCGTACGCGAACACATGCTAAAGGACCCTCCACTTTTAAATTTTAGTAAACATTCGAAATACATAGTTAGGATAGCTAATAAGATCGTAGGATTCATAAGGACATTCGGTTGCGATTTCTGTGATCTTACGTTCTTAAGTTAAGTTAAGTTCGGATTCGGCCTAAAATTGTAGATCCCTTCCATTCCTGACAACAGTACTCGCACACAGGAATGGTTGAGAGTTGTAAGTCACTAGGCCCTGGTTCACAACGGACTGCGCCACCCCATTTGATTTGATTTTGAAACAAACACTTCTCCTTTACTCTCAAAGTCTCTATTTAATAACCTTCCAACACTTACCAGTCATATAGAAACTATTTGTAATTTCGTTTTACAGGTGGCGTTATTGATGGGTCAATATCATCCTCATCAGTTCTGAGTCAGTTAACTTTTAGTTTCAGTCAGGGTAATAGGTGTCATGACCCCCCCGCCCTGGGAAATAATTGTTTGTATATATGGAGGAACCCCTTTTATTCAGCCCTATTTTAAAAACTTAGCACAAATTCATCAAATGTTGACCAATGGACGATCCGGTTGTATAAGTAAAGATTTGTAAGTAATTTAACAACATTCAATAACAAGTGGTTTGCTGTCAAAAACATTTACAAATTTCCAACTTTAGAAACCTTGAATACGAGATTGTCAATTTTATATTAAGTTGCCTTTATATTCCTGAAACTTATGACACATAGGAACTATATTTCGAATCAAACATGACATGGTAGAAAAGTCAAAAAAAGTGGGTCTCCCGTTTCCGTCCGTCCGTCTGACTATCTGTCCTGGCCCGCGCAGTCTAAATCATTGCACCGATTGAAATAAAGATTTTTAGCCGATTATCTTAAAGAGTTTTTATTCATTTTTTCAATATGAAAAAATAACAGCATTAATAAATAAACTTTTTGGTTTAAAATCGAAATTCGATTTTTTTAAATGCATACGTAAATATTTTATAGACAAAATCTAAAAATTGTATATTTTGTAAATGCTTCTTTATTTCAACAATAATTAAGTAACAACTTGTGTTCAAATTGCGCTTAAGAATAATAAAAATAATTGAAAACATCAAAATAATAATTTCTATAAAAAGGTGTATAAAAAGTAAAGTACTTATAATATAAAAACTAATTTAAAAACCCGCTCTAATGATTTTTGAAATAAAATTAAGTTAATCTATTTTTTTTAATAAAATGCCATTTTAGTTTTCGAAAAAAAAACTTATTTTGCGGGTATACTTTTAAACCTTAAAATGTAGGAAATAATTTTTAACAGACTTTTTTGAAGAAACTAAGCGACTTAAAATTGATTTTCTGTTAAATAAAAATTTTAAGATCTTAAAAAATTAAAGAAATCTAGTGTTCGAAGTAATTTTGCTTTAAATGTTCTAGAACTGAGATTTAAACACTAATTTCAAGAATATAAATGTCCCAAAAACAGCAAAAGTGATACTTTTGTTAAACTCATTGCTCATTGAAAAACACAATGCACGTTTCATATTTATTAATGTAATAGCTTTGAATCTAAAGAATCTGAGAATTTTGAGAACTGAAGTAAAAAGAGATTCTGAAGCTTGTAATTTGCAACCACCACACAAAATTTTCGTCCCAACTTATTTGTTTACCTTAATTTTTAGAGAAGTTATGTATTAAAATGCTCATATTTTCATAAATTCAAGAACCAAACATTTTTCTCTTTAAAATTTAAGGCCTGATCAAAATATTTTCTAGCATAAGCTCCAATCTACGGGTAAACAGGCAGTTAGCAATAGTAATAATAAACTATCAAAAATTTAGTGAAAAAAAACGTCAGAAAATTCTTGATATCAAATTCTTTCTCTTTTTCTGGGTTTTTGAATTTTTGTAGCATTTTTCGCATTAAAAGAAATGGAAACAAAAAAGGATATATTCTTATTAGAAAACTCTAATTTTCAAAACATTTTCCTACATTTCTGCGTAGATTGCCTTTTACACTATTGTGTTTGCTCTTAAAAACTGAAAACTGTTTAAATCTTGGAATGCTTTCATATGTAGAAAGTCGACCAAATTAAAAAGTTAGCTTTTTAAAATAATTTAATAACTTAAGTTGTCACTTTAGCCTTTGGAATGTGTACATTTAAGGTATCTTAACCTTTGCGTTATTTAAATTTTGTAAGCCTACTTTACAGAACATTAAATAACATTTTTAAGCGATGAGTAAAAGCTTGTCTATATGGCGTGTGACCCCCCCCCTCCCGGACTATAAGTCTTTATCCACCCTTGTGGTGAAGAAGCCGCATGACAGTACATTGCCTGACCTTTTTTTACATCAAACGCATCGGTCTCAATTTTTTTCAACCTTGATAGATCAGCGTGCATTCTCATTCTTCACATAACTGGACTAGTTGCACATTTCTCTATGAATCTCTTCCCTATAAATGCTGTCATACGCGGCTTTGAAATCGATAAAGAGATATCGTTTTAAAGTTCCTGGGTTTTTTTCCAAGATCTACCGTAATGTGAATATTTGTACAAAGTTGGACTTTCATCTATCAGGTTGTTTACGAACGGCTTGAGACTGTCACATAATACTGTGGAAAGGAACATATATGCGATGTTTACGAGACTTATACTTCTGTACTTGGTGCACTTAAGAGGGTGTCCTTTCTCTTGTTGCCAACAAATTCTAGACAAAAACCAATTTCCAACAACTTCTGTTGATTTTTTTTAAAGTGTTTTTATTTAAGAAAACATTATTACTTTGTCAAAAACATAATACTTTTTGGAAACCGTTCTTATATAGCTTAATGTTGTTTTTAAAATGTATGCATCTTTCTGTAAGGTTGTTTTGTAAGTGCAGTCCTTGTGGACAGTACCTATACTGAAACTTAAAATTGTAAAACAACCTTCAACGTGAAACTTCTAAGATCTTACTAAATTCGATATTTTTTTTTCGAAAAACACATTTCAGCAAAAATAACTATTATATTAAATAGAAAATAACAGAAATCCTAAAATTTCAAGTGCCTAAAAATACCTGCACAATTATTAAATACAAATTTAAGCCTGTCATCAATCAATTTACTTATTTTTAATATAAATGTATATTAATTTTATTTCTAAATAATTTCAAAATGGAATTTTAATGAAGATACGTTATCCAAAAAGTTTCAAAATAATATATTCCTCATATCTTCGAATTTATAATCTGTCTTTGAGATATGCGGTAAAACAAATAAGTTCCATTAAATTTAATAAAATTTGATTATCAATCAATCGTAAGTATTCCCCATAGATCCCCTTTTTCACTTAAATTTTTGAAGGTACCAACTCCCAACCCACTTTATTTAAGTACAATATTGTAACTACAAACATATGTACATATATTTGATGTTCTCTTATGTAAATATATTTTCTTGAGTACCGTACATATACACTTGTCAAAATCCACTTAGAAATTAATTCTATAAACTTTTGAAAGCATCATTGACTCAGTGATTCATTGCAATAAATCCGGCCACAAATCTTGGTTTTAAGTACAAAACTATTAGCAATAAATTTATATAAGATTAAATTGCCAAACTTCTAACACAACTCCCCGTTCCCATCGTTTATTTAAGCCACAGTTTCATTTCTAAGAGCGAAGGGATGTGGTGATATGGCATAGTTCGTTACTTATATCTCGTTGAAAATATATTCACATAAAATAAACACAAAATCCTTTTGCTCTACGAAAATAATTTTAAATGAAGATTTAGCGCAATTAATCTACCCACCCAATTTGTCACCAGAATTCAAAATCCCTAAACTATTTCTCGAACAAAAATTCATACATAAATTTATATCTAAATGGACACACTGTCTGTTTGTTTGATGCTGGGTCGCTGCATTGTCTGACTCTGTGCTTGGGGCTGTGCAACCCCTTACCCCACCGAGGAACGACACGACGATAACGCCCGAAATCCAGCAACGAAAAACTGAAAACTCTTCTTAAAATCTTGCCGCGTTTCTTTTGCTTTTGCTATTGGAGCGAGCGGAGTCGCAGAATCCTTTTGCTTTTGCGTGAAATTTATTTGCAAACATAAAATATTTGAATTCATAAATCAAATGGATGAAGAAGTGAGTGGAACTTCTTTTTTGTGGGTGAAGATTAATGATATCTAAAGCATAAGGACACACCCGCTCATTCATACCATCACCATAAAAGCAAACAAACATACAGACAGACCGACAGACAAGACACAGATAGACAGACAGACAGTCTTGAAACACATCCCTTATGCCAAATGCCAAGAAATTTGTTTGCTGAATTTCTGAGTGGAATTATTCTTTAATTGCATCCAAACACCACGCCCCCTTCCACCCTCCAACGAAACTGATTTATTTTATTTTCAGATACAAAGCATTGTTCAAACGCATCTTAAACAAACCAATGAATCCAAAATTCAAATGTGAAAATAGCACTACTCTCTTAGTGGAGTAAGATGGTTAAAATTTATCAAGTGATGGCAATGGCAACTCTCAAGAAAGAACAACATGAGTTGCAGCAGAATCACAAAACTCCAGAAAGAGTTTTCAAATTTTCGTGAAAATTCTGCGCTTTGGAATAAAACTTAAAAACTTTTGTGCTGAACTCATTATACGATGAAATAACATGGCGCATATTATTTGCTCGAGAATATGTATGTACGTTCGTTCTTAGTTTCTTAGTTCTTATAGTTCGTATAGGCATTGGGACTTTCTTTAAGGGATATAAAAGAAAAATAGAAGTTTTCGCGTTCTTGAATCTTGTATTATTTTAAATCGTATCTATGTATTTTATGTGTACTTTCGTGTATATTTAACGACTTATTTCAATATACCAAAATGTATATCTGTGTAAGTTTCACTTAAAGGGATGAAGAAAGTTGAAGAGTTAAATGGTAGTTGAATTATTTTGAATTCTCATATCCTTGTCATTAAAATTCACTTTCAAGAAATGAGACCATATTTTACCATCGGGATGGTTGTTACAAGAAAGTTAATCTTGGAAGGGCTTAAATCAGTTGCAAATGAAGAACAATTATTCCATTTTTCTAAAGATTTTCTCCCTCAATGTTAACAATTTTATTTCATATGTTAAAATATGAGGAACAGGGTGATTCATGATTGTTTGTGTTTTTTTTTTTATTTAATATAATTTTATTTTATTTTAATTAATAATAAGTCATTCCTTTACGTTGAAAATTGTAATATGTAACTAAATTTTGAAAACAAATAAAAAAGGATAAGGACCATATACGAGTACTTATATAAAAATCTTGATTGTAATCTGTTCCAATATTGATAAGAATGTGAACTTGAATCAAATATATGACTTCTAGGTATTTTACAAACTACGTACGACTCACGAGTACTTAAATAGAATTTTATTTTTGAAAAATAACCCTAACAATAAAGTAAAAAACAATATAAATCTTCTTGGAAAAGAACAAAATGTATAGAGAAATTGGTTTATGATTTTTTCATCAAGCAGGGTTGGATTACGTTAAGGGTTTATATGAACAAAAATAATCAAATAAATTATTTAAGCGTAACTAAGTTTAAAATGTAGGTCAAAATTATTTAATTTTTTTCTGACTAAAACAGTTATGAAATTCATGGAATTAAGTTTTGGGTTTGTTCAAACTTTTTAATTTTTTAATCTAGACTTTTGAACATATTTTTAGAATAACTTTAAGATTTGTTAACTTAGGAAGTTATTATAATCGGTCCGATATGTCGAACTGAAAATTTTGACATTTCTCAACGTTTCAAAATCACTAGAGTCTAAACAAAAATTTTTTAGAGAGATGTACGTTTTTTTTTTATAAATAAAAAAACTGAAATAATTCTATCTAAAAACTAATTTTGTGCAACGAAAAACTTTTCGAAAAATCGAATTGACAGTTCTTTTTATAAAAAATAAAAACCTAAGAAAAACATATGTCGTATTTGGTAAAAATTGATTTTTGACTTTAATAATTGTATCTCACAGAAAATATTGTTTTCGCATTGGTTTCGACTAAATATCTCGTTAGCAAAAAAAGATTTCCAAATCAAACTATTTCATCATATGCAAAACATTGTTGGTAATTAATTTTTTTTTAATAATTAAATTGACACCTTTTTTAACAAAACATGAAAACCTGCCAGCAAGTCGGCAGACGGGATGGGAAGTTATCAGACCGCCTCTTTTTTCTGATTTTTTTTTTCGAAAATAGGTTTTGAACAAAAACGCTGTACTATAGCTCATCGTTCCGTGTTCTTCTCCAATTATATTTTATGAATACGGGACAGAAGATTACGCGACGAACTTTTCTCTCGAAACGACCTGCTTGTGTCATAGTTCATGCTTTTGCACCGTATACCAGGACGGGAAAGATGAGGGTCTTATATAGCGAAACATTGGTCGCTCAAGAGAGGGATTTGCTACTTAATTACTTTCTTAGCCCAAAGAAACAGCGATTAGCAAGAGTAATTGTTTGATTCATCTCAACGCTGTGTTGTTTTCTGTGTCTATAGCGGAACCTTGGTAAACAAAGTCCTTATTCGCCTCAAAGTTACGTCTGTCGGTGGTGACGTTTTGGCAGCGAAGTTGGTATTGTAGGTACTTTTTTTTATCAAAATCTTAAAAATATTGTAATCCTATACAAAAATTCTTAAAAATAAGCGTACATTGCAAAAACTTTAAAAATATCTTACTGGCCCAATGCCACCCTCTAAGTTAATCCATTATATCATAACTATCTACGGTCTAAGAACAATTTTAAAACTAAATTTCAAGAACTTAATCTAAAACCAAGAAAACAAAAAAAAATTGGGTAGCTTTATCAATATTTTTTATTTTACATAAAACTTAAAATTAAATGAAAAAAAAACGATAATCATTATAATACAAGCTACTTAAAACTAACCAATACCAATAATACTACTTAAAGTAACTTACAACTACTTTAAAACTAGAACAGCCAAACTAAGCTTTTTTTTGTTTGTGTGTTTTTTTTATTTTTATTTTTTTGGTGCCACCCAGACTTCCTAACCTAATCCTTAAACCTATGTTAGCCGGTCAGTACCAAACGAACCGAAGCCACTTGGTTCCGTCAAATGCGAGGACGTCTCGACTGTAAAAGAGTCGCCTATCTACAGTCTTACGGCTGACGTAGTAGATCAGCGGAACCGCCTGGCTATCCTGTATCAGCCCTCGATTGTCGAAATAGAGAAAAGCTTCGGGAGGAATGTTGCCACTTAAACGTGCGCTGTCGTAGTACTCATTTATGGGGTAGTTAGCCACAAAAATTAAGCTGTTAGTTGACGACATCGCTACCGTAATGTAACTCCTACCAAGCTTCAGCAAGGGATTATCTGGTGTTCTGTGTAGTCCAAGGCAACGTCGCAGAAATTATCTCTCAAACACCCGAATATTTTCCATTTGAGATGGAAAAAAAGGTTCAACAATACAGGGCACCCATAAGCAATTATCTCCCGGATAAGGGCCATGTAGAAAATCACCTTCACCCTGCTGTCAAAACGGATGCTAAAAACCAACCGTTTTGTCGGGGCAAAGGCTCTCCTAACTCTGGCCAGTGCAGCACGCATATTTCTGTCGAAATACAAGTACTGATCCAAAAAAATGCCAATGTACTTTACTTAATTTTTATTCGCCAGTGGCTGTCGATTTGGTCCAACGATCACTAGATTTTTCCAGTTCTTTCTCGTATCCTTTGAGGCTCCATGCAGGGGAGTCCTGAACAGAATAAATAATAAATAAACTGGGTGGCGCAACAGTCCGTTAGGAACCAGGGCCTAGTGACTTACAACTCTCAACCATTCCTGTGTACGAGTACTGTTGTCAGGAATGGAAGGGACCTACAATTTTAGGCCACTTTTTCATGGCAAGAATTACTCTTAAAGGATTTGTCAATTCCTCGCAAGAGGCAGTACCCACTAAAATTATTTTTTTTAAATTAAGGTGGCACAGGCAGGGATTGAACCCAAGACCCCTTGAATGACAGTTCAACGCATTAACCATCATGCCACGGGTACTGATAACCTCAACTTTTGGGGTCGTTCTGTACGCAATAAGGCCATCCGCGTACGCTATTGAATGAGTCAGACTTACTTTCAGATCACTGGTGTAAATGCTGAATAAGATCGGCGAGTTAAACGTTCCCTCTTGAAGACCATTTTTGATATCAAAGATTTTGGTAGATGTTACATTGCCAATTTTGAAAATTAAACCGTCTAACATTTAGCATGTCATAAAACATATACAACAGTGGTTTAATTATTTTGTAGATACTTTCTTGATGGAAGTATGTACTTTGTTTTGCCCTCTTTAACCTTTAAACCCATTTTAAGCACCTCTTTTTCAATACTCACAAAAACCCCACCCATATCAGGCTGTGTTCTTTCGATTATGTCATACCATCAGCATACGCTAGTAACTGGACAGACTTGATGTTGGAACTCTGTATTATTATTTCAATGACGACGAATTTAAAGAAATCGCATGACAAACCATCACCTTGTCTAAAGTCTCTTTTGTCATCCAAATGTTCTGTTAAGATCTTTCCAACTTTTATGGA
>NC_079147.1:100910005-100930898 GCF_945859685.1 Eupeodes corollae
CTTACGATTGATTGATAATCAAATTTTATTAAATTTAATGGAACTTATTTGTTGTACCGCATATCTCAAAGACATATTATAAATTTGAAGATATGTGAAATACATTATTTGAAAGTTTTTGGATAAGGTATCTTCATTAAAATTTCATTTTGAATTTATTAAGAATAAAATTAATGTACATTTATGTATATTACATATTGGTAATTGATTTATAACAGGTTTTATTTGTATTTAAAAACTGTGCAGGTGTTTTCAGTTACTTGAAGTTTCAAGATTTTTGTGATTTTATATCGAATATAATATTTATTAATTGGTTTTGTAAGATCTAAAAAGGTTATTGTTTAGGTTGTTTTGCAATTGAAGGTCCGAACGGGTTTGTATCAAATTTAAAACCTTAAAATTTTGATAGCTCAAGCAAAATTCAAAATTCAATCTTTGTCTTAACTTTATTCGGGCCCTATAGAACTTTGTATTTTTAAAGTTTAAAAAAAACATACAAACCTTTCAAAAAGATACATTTATTTCAAAAAAGAACCTTTAGCTATAATACGAGAACGATTTTATTGACTCGAATTTGTTGACAACAAGAAAATGATGACCCTCTGAACTACGCCAACTCACGAGGAAACAGTCTTCTAAATATCACGTATAGGATTATGTGAACGTAGGAAGCCATTAAGCAGTACCTATGACTTCAGACCAGTAAGGTCCACCATTTACCAAATATACACATAATGGAAGATCTTGGAAAAAAGTAAGGAACTTCAAATAGATACCCACCATCTCTTTTTCGATTTCAAGGAAGCGTATCTATTGGAGAGAGCTTTACAGTGCAATATCTACTTTTATCATCCCTGTCTGTTTGTGCAGAATTACAATGGAGATTGCACGGTGATCTATCAAAATCTCACCTATGCGCTTGATGTCAAAAAAGATTTTAAACAAAGTGATGCACTCTAATGTGACTTCTTTAACATCATCTTGGAAAGAACTATATTAACTTCCCACAGGAAGTTATTGTAATGGGTCCGATTTGTCAAATTGAAAATTTTGACATTTCTCAACGTTTCAAGGTCCCTAGAGTAGAAATAAAAGATTTTTAGAAAGATGTCTGTGCGTGCGTGTGTAGGTACGTTCGTACGTCCGTACGTTCGCGACGTTTTTTTCGTCCTCCATAGCTCAAGAACCAGAAGAGATATCGATTTTAAATAAACTTTGTTATACAGTTAAAAGAAGCAGAAAGGGCTCTCAAAAAAATTGATTGGTTGGTTTTTTTACCATAGCAGTTTGAAAAAAGGTGAAAATTTGTGTTAAGCCTAAATATCTTACGAACTAAAAACGCTAGAGACTTGAATTAAATTTTACTTTATAAATCAAAAAAACAGAAAAAAAAAATGTGTCACCTCCAATATTTTACGACTAAAATATGATTTCATCTCTAAAACAATTTTGTGCAACGAAGAATAATGTTTTTGACATCTGATAAAATTTTGAGAAAAATCGAATTGACAGTTTTTTTTATAAAAAAATAAAAATCCAAAAAAAAACATTACTCAAAATTGGTAAAAATTGAATATCGATTCAAAAACTTGAAATTTAGGCTTCAAACTTATTTTATCTTATAAGAAATATTGTTTTCAACATTAGAACAAATTTTGAGAAATATCCAATTGACAGTATTTTTACAGCAAAAAAATGTATAAAAGTTGGTAAAAATTGATTTTCGACTTAAATATCTTTTCAAAAATTGTTGATATTGGCTTTAATTTACTTTTATCTTTCAAAAAATATTGTTTTCTACATTCAATTAAATTTTGAAAAAAATCGAATTCACAGTTTTTGTACAAACAATTAAAAACCTTAAGAAAATTTAACAAAATTTTGTAAAAATTGATTTTTGACTCAAATATCTTTTCAAAAATTAAAAATATTGGCTTCAAACTTATTTTATTTTACAGAAAATATTGTTTTCGATGTTCAGTAATTTTTATATAAAAATCCAACAGTCCGTTTTTTCATAAAAAATAATATCTACAAAAAATAGTACGCAAATTTGGTAAAAATTGATACGAGTACATTAGAGACAAACTTTTAAGCAAGACAAATCGACAGACGGGACGGAAAGTTATCAGTGTGGGTCGCATCCCAGCCTCTTTTTTTATATTGTACGCACGCTCATGGAGGTATAAATACCCTTATAATGATTATACACAGTGCGAGTAATTAGAAAAATTGGATAGGATTTGAAAGCACCGATGGACATTGGTTTTGAATGCCTGCACATTGTAATGAGTACGAAATATTGAGTCTGTAAAAGCATTCCACATTCGTGTAGTGCGACTTAAAAAATAATCTGAAATTGGGCTCAAGGGTAAACTGATGGGCATTCGTAGAAAAACAAGTATTACGGTTGAATTGTTTAAGGGGAGGAATGCAACTGGCTATTTCATTAGAGCTTTGTTTATGGAAGTAGCGATAAAATAATGAGAGACATGAAACGGCGGTGCTCGAGAAATGCAAAAGCTTAAGCTAAACATCGGTCACCTACCATTTTAAGAGCTCTCTTTTGAATTCTCTCCAGGAGACTCAAGTGGGGTATATGAGCACTTGCCCAAATATGGAAATTGTACTCAAGTTTTGGACGAATATAGCGAGATCAGAAGGGATAAAAACTTCTTGCATCGTCGGAGAAAACCTAATCACTTTTGGCGATGTCAAATAGGTGATCATCCACAACAAGTGATTTGTAATGCACATATCTAGGACTGATAGTTGTTTAATCTCCTCGTTTCTACTCATGGATAGTGGCATTGGCAGAGTGTCACGCTTTTACGACAGTAGACAGCATTGAGTTTTCGAAGCATTAAATTCTACACGGTTTTTGATTCCCCATTGAACAAGGCTGTCAAAATGAGAATTTAATGAGCCATTGGTAGTCCACATCTGTAGAACAAGGATGAGAATCTAGAAACGAATATGAAAAGCTGATGGTTCTTTCATACGCGAAAAAAGTTAGAAGTTTCAGACAAAAGATCATTTATAAAAGTAAGGAAGAGCGTTGGAGACAAAACGGAGCCCTACTCCGTCCAATACTACTTGAATTGAACGGTCCGAAAGTTAATTTCTAACACAACGAAGAAGGGATTCATCAATTCCAAATGTACTCATATTCGAAAAGAGAGCTTGATGCCTAACTCTATCAAATTCCTTTGAAATATCAAATGGAAATATTGCAACGAAAGATATACTGCCGGTCATTAAGAAGCTTTCTTAATCTGAAAATTGATCAGCGTTTCCATAACCTTGGAAAGAAGAGATGTAAGTGCAATTAAACGATATTTTGATGGTGAGAATTCACCTCTATTAGGGACAGGCTTTACAAATGCAGTTTTCCATGTACTCGGAGAGAAACCTGTTGAATGGGACAGATGGAAAAGCTTACGCAGTAGTTTTACCAGCGTTGAAGAACACCTCTTCAGAACAATTGGGGAAATACCATTTGTGAATGTCAAGATTTGTAAGTACTCTAGTAACTGAACGAGTGCGAAAGAAGATTCGTCCCATAGAATCGTTTACGCTTTCAAGTAAAGGTGGAATCATGTCACTTACTGGGAGCATCGAATCAACAGCAAACTGAGCCCTGAATTAAAACGTAGAATAACTCTTGCAAACCGCTGCTTTTTTGGAATTTAAAGGCAATTGACTAGTTAAGTTCTCTCTCGAGCAGCTTAAGTCACCATCATCATCCCGGTTCATATTTATGGCGCTGAGGCCTGGAAACTTTCAAAAAAGGAAATGAGAGCGTCTTAGGATGCTGCGAGACAAAAAATTCTTTAGGGCATTTTTGGTCCCACCAGAAGTAGAATATACAACGTCGAACTGTACATATTGTACAGCGATACTGATCTTACAAAAAGATTAAAATTCGAAGGACTTAAAAGCCTGAGACTTGACTTGAGCTGATTAGACTTCATCGCTCTATCCTGGAAGGTCTTCGAATCCAATTACGAGATACGGCGAAGTAAAGAAAGACCAGACCAAGACTCAGATGGCGCACGTAGGTTGTAGAGGAACTCAGCCAACTTGGCGTGCGAACTGTTGTGATCTAGCTAGGGATCAAGATGGCTGCACGCAAATTGGCAAGTTGGTTAAGTCACAGGTCTCAAAATTGGCTTCAAACTAATTTTATCTTAAAAAAAATATAATTGACAAAGTTTAAAAAAAAAAATAAAAATGTACCTAAAAAAAAAACATTACACAAACTTGGTAAACATTGGTTTTCGACTTGAATACTTCGGAAAGCGAAACATATATCGAAAATAAACTTTCTAACTTTTGTGTTTTTTTTTAGAATGATACAATAAGCAATTTTTTTTTACAAAGATCAAAGAAATACTTCACTTTTGTTATCGAGCACAAAATATTGTTATTAATATTTTCTAAAACAAAAAAACGACAGACTGACATGAATGAATTAGAAGTTATTTTTTTTTTTTTAAATCAAGTTTCACTTTAAAACATTAATTTATTATTCTTGTGTCAGAAATATTTTGAAAAAAGAAGCTTTGATGCAACCCTCACTGATAACTTCCCATCCCGTCTAACGTTTTGTTTTGCTTAAAAGTTTGTAGTTTTCCATGTTTTGTTAAAAAAAATGTCAGTCAAATCATTCTAAAAAAATTAAAATAAACAGTATTTGGCATATGATGAAATAGTTTGATTTTAAAGTAAATCTCTGTTCACGAGATTTTTAGTCAAAAATTAATTTTTAAAAATTTTAGTATCATTTTTAAATAAACAAATACAAATCGGTTGAACGATATTTTGAAGCCAATATCTTGTATTATTCACAAGATATGAACATCAATTTTTACCAATTTTGCGTACCTACTATTTTTAGAGATTTTAATTTTTATGAAAAATCTGAATGATAGATTTTTATTCCAAATTTACCGCATGTCGAAAACAATATTTTTTATAAACCAAAATTAATTTAAAGCCAATATCTCCAGTTTTTGAAAACATATTACAGTTGAAAGTAAATTTTTACCAAATTTCAATTCTTATTGTTTGTAAAAAACATGTCTATTTGATTTATTAAATGTTGAAAACAATATTTTTCAAAACACAAAAATAATTTAATTTTAAAATGCTTTTTTAAAAAAACCACTGACCCAATTTTTTTAGAGTCCTTTTAGCATCATTATTATCTGGTTACAAAATTTATTTCAAGTCGATAGCTCATGTGGTTCTTGAACTTTGGACGACGAAAAAAACTTCCCGAACGTACGGACATACAGACGTTAGAACGTACGTACACACGCACGCACAGACATATCTCTATTTTTTCTTTAATAATGTCGAATTTGGTATTCACCATTATTCTCAAATGCCCAAGTTCATCCCTGTTTTTTCTATATATTAATTATTTTCATGTTTTCAACACATCTTCCAATTTCAAATCTTATATTAATACAAGTATTTGCATAACGTATGAACCCATAGTCTCAAAGGAATTATGAAATTAAAATTTAAAATGTTTAAATCACATTATACCATCAGATCCGTACATCTTTTAAAATTCAAGCTTAAACACATATCACACCAAAACATAAATTGAAATGGCGTCGCGTCATACAAAAAGGTATATATGTACATTACCACCATTCTTTTATTTTTGAATAACGATGATTTAATTAAACTCACACAAAAATGTTTATCCTTCAAAATATATGCATACAGTATCTCAGTATAAAATAATTTAAACATAAACTCAAGAAAAAAAATTAAATAAAAATACAAAAACAAAAACAAACCAATGTCCTTGCCATACATAAATTCGAAAATTCCTTCAACGTAAATAAATTCAAATGAATTAATTGAGACAAAATAAAATATTGCCATGTCATTTCCGTTTTAATTTTTCTTGCTACCCTTTTTGTGTTTTCTCAGTATGTGGGCATGAATACCAAAACACATACTATCACATTGATCAAATGTTGTTTATAATGTTTTTGTTTTTTGTGTGTGTTTAATTAAAAAAACAGAAACACACACACACATATTTGTGTATCCTTGTAAAACATATTAACGAATGTAAAATTGCTTTTGTCCTTTTAACCTGCTTAATTTTTTTTTTAAATATTAAATTTAATCGCATTAGGTCGAGATATATTTTCAAATAATATGTTTATCCTTTAGCAGGACATAACTAATACGTACATCTACATATTTCATTTAGAAAAGCAAGCAATGCAAAAGGATAAGAGAGCAGCTTGAAGCAAAATTAACAAAAACAAAAAGGGAATTGGCGCAGATTTTCTTTTTTTATCTTCTAATATAAAACGTTTAAAACCAACTTTATCCTGAAACCGCAGCATTATCCTTTTAATCAGTATTTAATATAGGCAGCAGAAATGGAGGCAAAAACAACGATGGCAACGACGACGACGTCGACGGTGATGGTGATGATGATGATGATGGCATATATTTTTGTTGTACCAAAAGAAAATAAATATATTTCCCTTACCTAAGGGTTGTTTTTTTTTTCTTTATTTGTTGGGCAAAATTGTGGCAAGCACTTTTGGTTGCGCTCAAAAAGAATGGAACACTTTTCGGAAACTGAGAAAAAAAACTGCAGAAAAACCTGCGGCTTAGCAAAAACAAGAAAAAAAAGAACTCCTTCTGGTATCCTTTATGATATCCAGGATAATGATAAGCGAAAGGAGTTTGCCTTTTTAGAATCATTTTTCTTCATTCATTTCTTATTTTAATTTTTTTTGGTTTTCAGTTTTTTCTATCCACGTTCGAGCTGATCCTTTGTATAGTCAATTCTTTTTCCTTAAAACGTTTATGACAATGGTAAATTAAGCCAACACAGAAAAAAAATAAAAATAAAAGACTAAAGTCAAATTAAAATTAAAGAGAAATTATAATTAATTTTCAAAATCAAGTAAAAACAACATGAAGGGTTGTGTGCTCTCATTTTGACATATTTAAATGGAAGAAAAACATGTATAGACCTTTTTTGATATACAGTATATTGTTTAAGTTAATGACATTGTGTAACTTTTATGGGTCAGCTTAATTGGAAATCCTTTTTAAAATTAAATGATTGATCAATCGATTTCGTTAACCCATTTCTGGAGGCTCTTGAGTTCCAGCTAAGCTAAAAAACATGTTATTGTTTATGTATATAGTGTTTGATTTATTTATGGGAAAATTGTAGAAAAATAATTGGAAAACTTACATATTTCTGACAATTTTTTTTTTGGAATTTCAATGAATTTTTGTTTGAAATTTCATGAGAGTCGATACTTTAAATATCTCAAATAAAAAAAAACTGTGTTAATTCGAATTAAAAAGAATATTTAACATTCCAATGGGTGAATCAGAAAATCTCAGAAAATGTATCAAATTAAATAGTTGGCTTACCCCCAATAGCTTAACGAAAATGAAAATGCAATTTTTTGAAAATGTTATAATAATTGAAAAATGATAAGGTCAGCTACAAAAATTAGGTTTTGCTGGATCCATCTAGTAAAAGGTGAAAAATAAATACTTGCAAGTATTTTTTAATTTCTTGCTTATTGTTCCTTGGAAGCTCACTTTTATACTAACATTTCTGAGCAAAACTTAGATTTTTGAATTCCCATAGGAAGTTAATGTAATGGGACCGATTTGTCAAATTAAAATTTTGACGTTCCTCGACGTTTCAAGGTCCCTAGAGACGAAATAAAAGATTTTTAAAAAGATGTCTGTGCGTGCATGTGTACGTACGTTTGTCCAATTTTTTCGTCTACCATAGAGATATGGACTTCAAATAATTTTTTTTACACAGATAATGAAGCAGAAGGGCTCTCAAGAAAATTACGTAGATGGTTTTTTTACCATAGCAGTTTAAAAAAAGGTGAACATTTTGATTAACCCTAAACATCTCACGAACCAATAACGCTAAAGACTTGAATTAAATTTAATATTATATATTGTAACGTGATACCGAACCAGTATATTTTTCGAAAAAAAAAATTCAATCAACGGTTTTTTTTAATAAATCGAAAGAACTGAAAAAAATTCACCTCGAAAATTTTACGAATAAAAATGATTTCATCTTCATAACAATTTTGTGCAACGGAAAATAACGTTTTAAGCATCTGGTAAAATTTTGAGAAACTCAAATTGACGTTTTTTTTATAAAAAATAAAAAAACATTAATAAAAGTTGGTAAAAATTGAATTTCAACTCAAATATCTTTTAAGAAACTTGAGATTATTACTTTCAACTTATTTAATCTTATAAGAAATGCTGATTTAAACATTTGGTCCAGTTTTGAAAAAAATCTAATTGACAGTTTTTTTTACCAAAAAGAAAAACTTAGAATAAAAAGTTGGTAAAAATTGATTTTGGACACAAATTTTTAAAAACTTTGAGACATTGCTTCCAACTAATTTACGCTTATAAGAAACATTGTTTTCAACATTCAAAAAAAAATTGAGTCAAATTAATTGCAATTTTTTTTACAAAAAATAAAAAACGTGAACAAAAAAATAATAAAAGCTGGTAAAAATTGATTTTCAACTCAAATATCTTTTCCTTACTTTGAGATATTGGTTTTAAACTAATTAAAAGTTATACAAAATTTTGATAAAAATCAATGTGACAAACTTTTACGAACAACTAAAAACTAAAAAAAAAAATTAACAAAAGTTGGTAAAAATTGATTTTCGACTCAAATATCTTTTCAAAAATTTGAAATATTGGCTTCAGACTAATTTTATCTTTCAAAAAATATTGTTGTAAACATTCAGTAAAATTTTGAAAAAGATCGAATGGACTGTTTTCGTACAAAAAATTAAAAACCTTAAAAAAAATTAACAAAAGTTGGTAAAAATTTATTTTCGACTTAAATAGCTTTTCAAAAATTAAAAATATTGGCTTCAAACTTATTTTATATTACAGAAAATATTGTTTTAGATATTCAGTCATTTTTATATAAAAATCCAACAGTCCCTTTTTTCAAAAAAAAATAAAATCTACAAAAAAAAATAGTACGCAAATTTATTAAAAATTGAGACGAGTACATATAGACAAATCGACAGACGGGATGGGAAGTTATCAGTGTGGGTCGGATCCCAGCCTCTTTCTTTGTATGCATCGAAAAAACTTCAAGTCATCGTCGAAAAGAAGTTGACTAGAATTGAGGAAAATACTAGGTAAATTATTTATAAAAATTCTAAAAGAAGGGGTCCAAGATGGCTACCTTGGGGCACACCTGATGAAACCAAAATTGGTTTCGAGAGAATTTCGTCAATGCAAAGAAATTTAACTTAACCCTTAAGATAGGATTTCAACCAGTTCAAAAACTTAGAATGAAAACCAAAGTTTTTTAATTTCTTCTTTTAAATGGAGTGACTTACTCTATCTAATATCCTCAATTTGTTATTAAAATAAATTTGGACAAAATAGAAAGATTAATCGTTTGTTGATCTTCCTGCAACGAAACGATGTTGAATCGGTGATATGTATTCCTCACTTAAAAATTTAAGTTTTTCATTTATTAATTTTTTAAAAATGTTGAAATAAACGACAATTTACAAACAATAGTTGGAAATTTGCTGTTTCGACCTTGATTTAATAATAATGATTTCTTCCATGGTGGAAAAAATCCGACTTTCTCTAAAAAGCTCTTAAAAATTAGAAAAAGTGGTTCAGCAAGAAAAGCAACATATTTTCTTAGAACAACAGGTGGAATTTCGTCTGGAACTGCTGATAAAATATACAGAGATGAAGACGTTCGAAGAGTCAGTTCTTTATTCTTTGAATGATTGAATATTTTGAGCTGGAATGCTTAGTTTAAATGTTATGAATTTAAGTTTAGATTTATCAGTGTCTTTTTTAATTAACGCATGAGATTTGAAATGGTTTTGTGAAATATGATTTATAATCTCTTCAGGCTTAGTGTCTATACTAAATTTTGATAAGTGAATCCAAGTATAATTAGGGAGAGCACAGAGAGTAACCAAAGAGTCAGTACCAATTATTTTTGTAATTTTAGTTGAGTTAGAAGCTTTTTTTAGATTGAACTTCAGTCGTATTTTTAAATACGTTGTTTTAAATAGGTGTAGTACCCGTAGCATGATGGTTAGTGCGTTGGACTGTCATGCAAGGGGTCTTGGGTTTAATCCCTGCCTGTGCCACCTTAATTTAAAAAAATTAATTTTCGCGGGTACTGCCTCTTGCAAGCAATTGACAATTCCTTCAAGAGTAATTCTTGTCATGAAAAAGTGCTTTCTCAAACTAGCCGTTCGGATTCGGCATAAAATTGTAGGTCCCCTCCATTCCTGACAACATTACTCGCACACAGAAATGGTTGAGAGTTGTAAGTCACTAGGCCCTGGTTCACAACGGACTGTTGCGCCACCCCATTTGATTTGATTTGTTTTAAATAGGTTGTTCTGATATGATAGCATAACCGCAAAAAACACAATATTTAGAATTTTTTTTAATTCTATCCGTTGGCTCCTTAAGCAGTACACTTTTAAAACTTTAAATTGGAAAACAGAATAATTCATATAAACTAAACCAAACATTTATGGACATTTTAAGGTTCTCACACCCTTAAAAACCGAAAGAGTTTGTTTACTAGAGATTAATTTTTAATCAACAAATATAAACGGTTATCCTATAAAAACCAAGAAAAGCTAAAATTATTTCAGAAAGATTGACACCTATAATTCATTTTTGATTTTGAAACAAATTTTGGCTGCGAGAGTTCCCTCACGGATTAATCCATTCTAATTTCTGTATTTAAGCTTTTTTACCAGAAGAAGAATATATTTTTTGTTTCATCATAAGTTTCCGGATAGTTAGTTGCACATGAACAAAGATTTTACATGCAATTTCTGACAAAATTCCTAAAAAACTTGAATTTCAAAATCAACTCTTGAAAACTAAATTTCAGAACTCTGAAATCCCGAAAACCCAGTATTCTGAAAACAAAAACATTTTATTACAAAAATTATTTATGTACAGAAGAGGTGAAGAACTGTTTCTTCTCATGCCTCATTCATACAGCTTCTGCAAACGTTACTTGAGAATACGCCTAGCCGCGTGGCTTGCTTTCCTATTAAAAGTGCATCATAATGACACCGATTATGGAGCTTATATGTAATCTGCTCAGATTAGCAAGCACCTTGAGCACTTTAAATCTAGTATAGGCCCATATCAAGTTATTCTATTGGGTGCGATTTGTCAAATTGAAAATTTTGACATTTCTCGAAGTTTCAAGGTCCCTAGAATCGAAATAAAAGATTTCTGGAAAGATGTCTGTGAGTCCGTACGTTCGCGAAGCTCAAGAACCAGAAGACATATCGATTTCAAATAAATTTTGTTCCACAGATAAGAAAAATGCAGAAAGGGCTCTCAAGAAAATTGCGTGGGTGGTGGAACATTTTTGATAACCCTAAATATCTTACGAACAAAAAACGCTAGAGACTTGAATTACATTTTATATAATATATTGTAACGTGATATCAAAGAGCTATATTTTTTGAAAAAAAAATCCATTTAACGTTTTTTTTATAAATCAAAAAACTGAAAAAAATTGTCACCTCCAAAATTTTACGACTAAAATATGATGATATCTAAAAAAAAAAATTTTGTGCAACAAAGAATAATGTTTATGACATCTGATAATAATTTGAGAAAAATCGAATTGATAGCTTTTTTTTACAAAAAATAAAAACCTACAAAAATTAATAAAAGTTGGTAAAAATTGATTTTCGACTCAATATCTTTTCAAAACTTTGAGATATTGGCTTTAATTTACTTTTATCTTTTAAAAAATATTTTAAAAATTTGAAATATTGGCTTCAAACTAATTTTATCTTATAAAAAATATTGTTTTCAACATTCGATAAAATAAAAAAAATAAAAAAATAAAACTCTAAAAAATACAATACTAAAACTTGGTAAAAATTTACTTTCGACTCAAATAGCTTATCAAAAATTAAAAATATTGGCTTCAAACTTTTTTTCTTCTTTAAGCCATTACAGGACTTCTTCTATCGCTACAAAAGTTCCGCCCACACTTAAATGATTGAAAAGGCGGAATGAGAGATTTAATTTCAGTCGTTGAGAGTACACTCATTCAAAAAACCCTTCATTCCATCCATCTGTATAAAAATCAATCGTCTTCCAGTAATACCCTATCCTCCCAGAAAGATCTGGAAGGTATAAAAATCTCTAAGTTCATGTCGAATTGCAATTGAGGGGGAGTGTAGTCTATGTTCTGCCAAACCGTACATTAAAATAGGTCTGATTAATGATGTATATTTCTAATGCTTAATTCGGGGTTGAAAGTTTTATTTATTACCAATATCTTTTTTGTAAGAAAAGAGATCTACAGAAGCATTCTTGACTCCTTCTTGTGTTTAAAATTTAGTTTTTTGTCTAAAAAAAAGACACAGGTACTTAGCCTCGTCTGAGAACTTTAATTGGATTTCTTTAAAATAAGGAGGAGATCTTATGTTGTAGTTCCTCGAGAGTAAGAATAATTTGATTAGTGTGGTTTAACACCAATTCCACACTGATCAGCCCAAAGTATTAGTATGTCTACAAAAAATTTTAAGGGGGTATTAAGGTTTCCTGAAACTGCTATAGTAACGTCATTCTCATAGACAATCACTCTTAAACTCTCCGAATCCAGACCAGTTAGAATTTCATTCACCACCAGGTTCCAGAGGATAGGAGATAGAATACCACGTACGTACTAATAGCTAACAGTCAACATGTTGAGACATAGACAGAAGTATTGTATCAATACTTGCCCTCAAATAGATATCAATCAATCATTATAAGGTCTAAAGAAGAAATGATGATAGACTTATTATATGTCGTAGAAAGAAACATTCCAGAAATGTCTGCTTGCATAACTGCAATATATGATGCATCTTAAAAACAAATAAATAAGTCCGTAGAGATTAGGGCCAAGTGACTTTACAATACTCAATCTATCCTGTATTCGAGTCATTTCATGAATTCAGGGGATCTTCAATTTGTAGGCTGAATATTAACTGCTTGGAGAATTCGCCAGTTTCTCGAAAGAGGCAGTACATCTAAAAGAAAAAACTTTAGGGGCACAAGCAGGGCTTAAAGCCTAGACCTCAAGCAAAGACATTCCTTCCCAATAACCATCACTCCACGGGTACTTACGATGCATTTTACTTTCAATATTAACTTCAGTAGTATTAAAAGAATGTCATGTATTTTGTACATGATATTTCTAAATGTTTGTTTAATTTCGCAAAAAATCAAATCATGCTGACTTAAACACTCTTGACTAGGGTTTAGAAATTCTTAAATAATAAAAAAACAGGACCCTTCTAGTAGTAACAACGAAATCTTCGTTAAAAACAGTTTTCGATATTATCATTAAAAATCAACACTCAAAAATCTGGTGCAGATCTAATCTTGTTTAGACCTTTCAAAACCTAGAAAGATAAAGAGCTGAGCTAACATGTTAACATCATATTACATCCCTTAATTTGAACTACTAGTCCTCTTGGACGGTGCTATGCGAGAAACACAAAAAACAATCTAACTTGGGGCTGACTTATCTAATCGATTGGGAAATTATAATTAATTTTCACATTTCATTACTAGCTAGCATGTTTGCCAAATATCCACCAATTTCCATAATTTTGTATCGTTCAATCTCCCTTCCTAGCTTTCTGCCATCACATAATAGCTGGGGGTTCTTCTTCTTTTCTATCTGGTGTATGTATTTGATATGCTCCTCCATGTCCATGTCCATAATCATCATTGAATATTTGAATAGCTACAAGTTGTAAAGACTGAATGTATTGACTTACCCACAAAATTTAATTAACAACTTGATGAACCATAACTATACATATTCATATAGACATATATATATATTCCATACAAATTGTATATACTACACCTACACTGTTAGATTGAACTTCCTTCCTAAATGTTCTTCAGAATAACATAGAATGTTTATTAGCCTCAAGACTTGATTTAGTGAAAGTCCAATTTGGGTTAATTCTAGAGAAAACCCCGTTGCTCTTCTACTCTCCGAAACTTCCAATCGCTGCCATCAATCTATACCCCAACACTTCCCTTCTGCACCACCGATTGCCATCGCCATAGCCCATCACCCTATATCTAGTAGAACTCCCCAAAGGATGACTTTATCTGTTTTTAAACAAAATGTCCCCATTTCGATGTGTCAAAGGGATGTCCTTACACAACATACATACATATATCCCTATGCTTCGCCATCGCATCGCTACATCGAATTCACTTTTCTAGGGTGTAAAGGCGTATAAAGACAAACTGTCTGACATTTGGAGTTTGGACAAAAAGGACTTCATCGGAAGGACTAACGACAAAAGAAACGTTTTAAAGATGTTTTTTTTTTTTTGTGTCGGTTCCTTTTTTATTTATTTTTTGTTTAAGTTATAATTCTCATTTTTTTTTAGTCTTTTAGTCCTTTTGAAGGATCCTCTCCCTTTTTTATATGTATTTTCTTCATCTGATTGATGACGGGTCTTCGATGACCCAAAATTTATAGATATAGGTAGCAATCCGTTTATTTGAAATATTTAGTGTCGTTGTATTTTGGGAATTAATGTTCCGCTTCGTTTGTGCTATTTGAATTGTCAATGAATCGGCCAAAAAGGATATGGTTTTGTTTTTGTTTTAAGGGATAGAGATGGGTTCGGTTTATTGATTGAATTTATCCTTTTAGTATCGTGGAAATGAGAGAGCGGTAGCGGTGCGGTAGCGGTAGTGGGAGGATAAAGAATTTTTGTTAAATAAAACATTGAATTTGATTGTTGATTTGGGTGCTCGATTGAACTTTTTCCTTTCGTATCCTTTATTTTTTTTTGTTTCTATTTTTATTTTTTATTTGGTTGTGTTTTGTTTTATTGTTGGTAATTCTATTATCCTTTTTTTTATTCACTTCAATCAAAGGCTTTCTCTTTGGTGGTGTTTGATAATTAAAAAATAAAGGAATGAACAAAAAGGAACTTTTTTAATTTATCCTGATTCTTTGATTGTATTTCATTAATTGATAATGCAGAAAAGGTCAAAGGATTTTGTTCGAACTTTTCTTCTTGCTCTTGTTCTTGTTTTAGGGACAGTCTTTTTTTAGTTTTTAATATTATGTTTTGAGCTGAAAAAGAACTGTAAAATATTTTTTTAGGGTATTGTGTCTTCTTTTAGAAAGGACATCGACCTACATAATACATATATTTTATTTTATGATTTCTTTTTGTGTTCCTTTTAATTAATTTTGAAACAAAAAAGGTAAAATGTCGAAAGTTATAAAAACATGAGTTCGATATAATGAAGAATGTTTCTTTTGATTTTATATGATTAACTCGACAATGGTAACAATTCAAGATGGGTAGATGAGTGAAATTATAATCTTCATCGTTTAATTGCTTTTTTAATAAAGTAAGCAAATATTTTGTACTCACTCCTGATATAAAATGTAGATATAAAAGTGGTACGCAAAGAGATATTTGACAATGTTAAATGACAATTTGTTGATAACTGTGTGGACAAAAAGGGAAGTGCCGAAAGACTACCTTAGAGGACAACAAAAGTGGCTACAATGAGATGGATCTGAATCTTATCAGCTGGGCCTCCAGCAGTGGACTAGGTGTTAATCAGAGCAAAACTGAACTGATGCTCGAAAGCTAAAATACCTGCCTTCAAACTACCCCAAGTGAACTGTTAAGTCCTGTTTTTATCCTCCAACGCAAAATATCTAGGAGTCATTTTAGATCCCAAACTAAAGTGAAAGAAAACATTGAAGATGGCGTCAAGAAGCCATGCATTGCCTTTTAGGCCTGTTAGACAATTTTTAGTAAAAAGTGGGGACTTAAATCGAAGATGATTTTGTGGACGTTTAACTACCAGTATCTATTTTGTCTAATGGATCGTTTGTGTGGTCGCCTGCACCTTACAAAAAATACAATATAGAAAAACTGAGGAAGTTTCATATAATATCAAGCGTCGGCGCTACTGGGGCCCTTCGATTTTGCCCAACAGATACCTTAAATGTTATTCCGCACCCTTACCAGTATACTTTAAATATTTAGTATCATGCAGCGCGCTAAGGCTTTAAGAATCAAACTAACGAATTGATTCAGCTTAAGTCCCTTACGAAACGTGAGAGGCTGATTAAACCGATATGATTTAGATTGTTTAGATCGTTAAAGAAGAATTCTCCTAGGTAATTCTTGCGTTTTCGAGCTAGAGCAGGGCATGTGCAGAGAAGATGAAGAACCGTTCCTTCCTCTTCCTTGTCCATACAGCATCTTCAAAAGTCATTTGAGAATACGCCTAGTCTCGTGGCGTGCTTTCCTATTAGACAGTGTTCGGCTATGACACCTATTATCGAGCTTATATGCGAGCTGCTTAGAGAGAGCAAGCACCTTGAACGTTTTAAATCCAGTGTTGGCCAGATGTTTTTTGTGACTTGACACGTGGTGATGTTGTTCGACCTGGTGTCTGCCCTCCTCGCAGCGTCTTGCATTAGCAACAGTATACAAGTAGCGATTGGTATGCCAGTACTTGCCAAACGTGGTAGGATGGGCTGTACTGTACCGTTTCTGGCTAGTTCATCTGCCTTAGAGTTTCCTGGAATTTCTCTATGGCCCGGCACCCAGCAAAGGTGAATATTAAACTGTTGCGCCAGCTCCATTAGAGATGATCGACAGTTATGGACTGTTATAGAGTTTGTAGAGACAGAGTCCATAGATTCGATATCGGCCTGGCTATCAGAGAAAATACGGATATCAGATGTTGATATCACGTTTTCTCTGAACCAAGACAAGACTTCTGTTATCGCCAAAAGTTCCGACTGGAACACGCTACAATGATTGGGAAGGCGGAATGAGAGACCTAATTTCAGTCGTTCAGAGTACACACCTCCACCAATTCCTTCTTTTGTTTTTGACCCATCTGTGTAAAAATGTATTGGCTCATCCTCCAAGAATGTCCTATCCTCTCAAAAAGATCCGTGTAGCTCTTATTTGATTTACAGGTCACAATGGAATTGATTTAAATGCACGGGCTGATGAGTTGGCCAAGCAAGGATGGGCTCTTCATACCAAAGTATTCTCAAGTTTTCTGAAAGAATTTGATGCGCAGGTGGAACAGTCTAAAGGTCTGTACCATATCCAGGAAGATATGGCCTTCCTTTAACAAATCCGCTTTATCGTACTTTGTGCAGACCCAGGCAGGCTCACTGTATTGTGTACTTGACATTGGCCGATAGTAGAGCATGCAGCAATGCTGGGTAATGAGTATCCTTGAAAATAATTGTGATTCACTTTTTCTGAAAATGTTTTGCCTTGGCCAAATTTAGAATGTTAAGCTTTGAAAGGAGATGCTTTAAATTTTGAGAAAAGAATCAAAGACCCGATTTCCTTTTTGAATGCGGCGAAATGACTCTAGTATTGCTATTTTTGTCAATATAAATCCTTCATAATATTTTCTTTTAGCCTTTTTTTATTTTTCAATACAGTTTATGTTACCAAAAACAGCGCTTTCCAGCACAACAAGGGATGCTTTCTGCACCTACCCGTCATGTACTGTAATTCGTTTCAGAAAAGGGGATCAAAAACTTAAGACTATAGACAGCCATAGGGTACTTTTCATCCCGTCTAACAGCTTTTCAGCGTGACGTTACATAAAGTGCCAAAGAGAATTTGACAACCAAATTGTTTTATTGTTAAGTATGATTGAAAGTTTGATATCCAAAGCACATTGGTTTTGAATATTTGCACATTGTAATTAATAGGAATTATTTAGTCTGGTAAAGCATTCCACATTCGTGAAGTGCAACTAAAAAATAATCTATGTGCGTTACATTAGAGTTACGTCCGAAATTGGGCTGAAGGCTAAAGTAATGAGTATTCCTAGAAGAACGGGTATTACGGTTGATTTGTTTTAGGGGAGGAATACAAATGGCTATTTGACTAGAGCATCGCTTATGAGAGTAGCGATAAAATAGTGACAGACATGAAACCTTACGAAATACAAATGTTTCAGAAAGGAAACGGTCATTTATTATTTTGGGAGCTCTCTTTTGAATTCTTCCTAAAAGACTAAATTGGGGACTTTAAGCACCTTCCTAGATACGGAAATTTTACTCGAGTTTTGGACCAGTATAAGCTATATAAATTACAATGGAACAAAATTTCTTGCATCTTTGGAGAAAACGTAAATACTTTGCTGAATTTTTTCAATAGATTTTGGGACAGTAATGAGTTTTTTAAGCATTATGCTGACAATCATGAGCGTGAGCAGGATGAGCATCTTAAAACGAATATGAAAAGCTGAGGGTACTGTCATCAGCGAAAATTTAGTGGGTTAGACAAAACATCGTTTATACCAATAAGAAAGAATATTGGCAATAAAACGGAAGCCTGAGGCACACTAGCGTTTATTTTGTAGATATGAGATTTGAGCCCATCCAACACCAATTGAATTGAGCAGTCCTAAAGGAAATTTCTAACCCAACGAAAAAGGGTTTCATCATTACAAAATGCACGCATTTTCGATAAGAAAGCCTGATGTCAAACCTTATCAAACGCTCTAAAATACCATGTGCAATAATTTTACTTTCTATAAAACAATGTAAGATTTATTCTATTGTTCGGTGAGATAAACCATGAGATTAATAGCGCCAGTCATTCTTCAAGACATTTCTTAAGCTGAAAATTGATCAAAGCGTCCATGATTTTAGAAAGAAAGGACGTAAGTGCAATTGGACGATAGTTAGAGGGTGAGGAGGATTCGCCTATTTTAGGAAAAGGCTGGACAAATGCTGTTTTCCATCCACTCACAAAGAGACCTTTAAAATAGGACAGATGGATAACCTTTCTCCGTAGTTTTGCCAGCGTTGAAGAACACCTCTTTAGAACAATAGCGGGGATAATAATATACATATAGTAGGTACCCGTAGAGTACTGGTTAGTGCGTTGGACTGTCTTGCAAGGGGTCTTGGGTTCAATCCCAGCCTGTACTACATAACTTTTTTCACGGGTACTGCCTCTTGCGAGGAATTGAAAAATCCTCCAAGAGTAATTCTTGTTATGAAAAAGTGCTTTCGCAAATTCGGATTCGGCATATAAACTGGAGGTCCCTTCCATCTCTGACAACATTACTCGCACACATTAATGGTTGCGAGTTTTAAGTCACTAGACCCTGGTTCTTCATGGACTGTTGCGCCACCTAATTTATTTATTTAATATCCGTATAGAGAAATGCTGAATTTTAATACCTTCAAATACTTTAGCAACTGCACTAGAGCGAAAGAAGATTCGTCAAATAGAATCGTTTACGCTTTCATGTACAGGTTGAATCATGTTACCCATTAACAGAAAACTGTGCTGCAAGCACATAGGGATGGTCCTCTAGTGATCATGTTTTAAAACATAAATCACTTTAAACTGTGCAACGATTCATATTTTATGGTATGTAAACTTATAAACAATGTTATTTACGCTACGATACTCGACGAAAAATTCAAAGTGGAAGAATTTCTCATTCCGAAGATTTCGATGATCTCAACCAATATGCCGTTTGATTTTAAAAGACTTCAATTTCCGATCGGTCTTCCATTGGTCATGACCATAAGCAAATCACATAGCCATTCCTTTAAAGTTTGTGATTTGAATCTGAAACATACACGTTTTTTCAATGGTCAAATATGTAGAATGTTCAAAAGTCGCAAGATCATCTGCGTTGCCTGTTCTTGCGCCTTATAATAAAAGAAACACAATGAACAGCTATCATAACTTAACTTAACACTAGTTTAACATTTTTTTTTTTTGCAGTTCTTGTTATCAGTTTTCAACATTAATTCATGTGGGCCCTAAGGCCACAATGTACAAGAACTAACAATTTTGATTTTATTCGATTTAAAATTACAAGAAATTCAGACTCAAAAAGGGAAAAAGTAAAGGGTATCTTTTAGATGGAATTTGGAAATGTTAAAATCGAAGACTACCATAGCAGCGTTGCACGTTGCAGTGACGAAGAATTCTGGACATTGGTTCAAAGTGCCCGTAATTAGTGCGGTGATGAGGGATATAGAAAAGGAAAACAGATCGCAGGTTTCGAGGGTTGGTGTTAAGATGAATATCACTCAGGAGTGCCGGGGAATCTATATTGCCCATTTAGAATTTGTGAGCAAATAATATATCAGTGGAAATGTAAAGCGTTGCATAGGGGTTGGAAAATTCTTTTGACCATCTCTTAATATAACCAAAAGATCTGTTACCTTTATTAATAATTTGGTCAAAATGGGAATGGAAATTCAGATGTTTGTCACACATAATACCAAGATCTCTTATAGAATCGACTTCGTTGACGGCGTCATTAAGGAAGTAGTATACTCTATGAGATGGGATTTGTTTGCGCGAAAAGGTCATTTGTTTACATTTACCTACATTTAACTCTAGGAAATTATGCATGCACCAAAAAAAAAGATATTAAGATCATTTCTTAAAAATTTACTTATTATCTGCAAACATTAGGATATCTGAGTTTTTTAATTTAAGACATACATCGTTAACAGATAAGACGAAGAGAAGGCCCAATGTGACTACCTTGTGGGACTCCAGAAGTTGCATGTATAGGACTGGAGACTGAGTTACGGAAAAGGACTCTATAAGTTCTATTCGCAAGATAGGAGCTTATCCAGTTTATAAATATAGATGGAAAGCCTAGGGCTTTTTTACCCTGGGATATTTTATCAAAGGCTTTGCTGTAATCAGTGTATACAACATCTACTTCTTTGCCATTCCCAAGGGCTGACAAAACTTTGGATAATAATTAAGTTAGT